>NC_142813.1:26526096-26564805 GCF_049724085.1 Artemia sp. Qi Xiang Cuo
TTTCAAATATTATAGACTATATATTATGTATGGTTAAAAATGTGACCAAGTTTATTTGCATTCTCAATAAGACCACTCTGTTTCACTACAGAATGATTCAGTTGAAAATTCCCCGCAAACTTTGGGAGGGGGGCATGCGTATAATTCAAGCCAGCTCTAGAGGGGTTTGGAATTTGGAAATTAATTTAGAAATTAATTTTTCCGTCGGTGAACATCTGGAAACTGCCATTAGTTTTGAGAGTACATTATATTTGCAAGAAAAAGCAAATGGTAATGCCTAGTTCGTTAACTAGTAGAAGACTATTGTTCTTTATTACGGACAAAGCCTCGAGTCTAAGTATTTTTATATTAATTCTAATATGGTACTTCGAGGAGGGAGTCTAGACCTTTTTTTACTCTAGACAGCTCATTTCTTACTCAAGATTCTTATCTGGTAAACTTCGTATCAGTTTAGAGATGTGGTGGGTTTATTTTTATCTGATAAAATAGAAACTATCCCCCTTCAACATACTTTTCTTTCTTAAATTTAGAATCCATAGGTGGTTTCTTTGTTTTCCATCCTAAAAACAAGACCTGTTTTGCCAGAATTTTCCTGATGTTTATACTTTACCCCTCCTCTCCTTAAAAAGTATAAAAATACAGATAGTGATTAGTAAAGACTTCTTTGAAGTTTTTTAAAATTAATATATAAATTTAAATTTTAAAATACACATTTACCCCCCCCCCCCGCCTATTCAATCCTTGCACAGATGGTTTGTTCACCACATTAATTCTGCTGTATGTTAAGAAAAATCTCGAAGTTGACTAAAAAACATGCAATTTAATGTTTTGTAGAGCCTTAAAAAAAACAAATTTAGCTTGTTTTTATATGTTTTTTTTTATAAAGTAGTCGCATTCTTTATCAACTGGGAGTGTGTTATATAACAGAAGGATTGTCCTATATTAAAAGATGTCGAACGAGTTTGTAGGCTCACCCGCCCCCCCCCATCATGTCCCAAAACACACCCTCTAACAATTTTTAGATAGCCATTTGGTTAAGTCCAGTTGACAGGTCCTGGAATTATGTATTTGGGGATGTCAACCCCCACGCACCGAGTTCTCAATAAGCTATCAATATTCGCTATAAGCTATGCTAGTTGCTGGTTAATTACATGTAAGGTTTTTATGGAAGGGGTAGTTGTATAAACTTTGGAAGAAGCTCCCTTGATTGAAAACTGAGACTTTTTCTTATGTCAAAAGTGTTCAGAGGGCAACTAGGCTCCCGTGCCCCCTTTTTTTCCCAAATACATCCAATAAAAATTATGAATAAGTAGAGCAAATAGACCCCCACGCCCAATTTTCCCAATAACTTCCTATCAGAATTGTAAAATAACCATTTTGTTCAAAATAATCCAAAGATCAATATAACCAGGCCACTAATGTTTAAATAACCCCTCAGAGCATGGAGGCAAGGGTTGTAAATTGGACCCGTGGGCGTGAAAGGTTTTTATGGAACAAGTGTTAGCATAAACTTCGGAAGAGGCTCATTTGATTCGAAAATGAAGGTTCTAGTGGCCTTTTAAGTCGAAAGGGATCAGAGGGCAACTAACCCCCCTCTCATAACCTCTTTTTCCCAAGAGCGTCCAATCGAAAATTTTTATATAGTCATTTTGTTCCAAATACTTCATAGATCATATAACACGGCCTCTGACATTGACAAAAAGCCCAGGAACAAGCATTGTAAGTTATGCTCAGGTGGCATATAAGGTTTTTATGGAATGAGTGGCTGTATAAACATAGGGGGCTCATTTGATTAAAAATCCGAAGTCATAGTGTCCTTTTAAAGAGTCAAAAGTTTTGAGAGGAAAACTAGCCTCCCTCCCGTTTTTCCTAAATGTATCCGATCAAAATTTTGAGATAGCCATTTTGTTCAAAATGGTTCAAAGGTAAAAAAAAAATATGCCTCCTGTGTTAACAAAACCCCTATCAGCCTCTAGGGCAATGGTTTAAGCTAAATGCTCCCTCAAATGCTTCCAATCAGAAATCTTAAGATAACCCTTTAACTCAAAACAGTACAAACGTCAAGGAGCTGTCGTTCCGGAATTGATAATTTCTTTTAGCCTTCAGGCCAAAGGTTATAAGTTTTACTTTTTGCCCATTGTTAACATGTAAAATTGTAATGAAATGGAATTACATGTACAAACATAGGGAGCTCATTTGATTGGAGGGAAACTAGCCTCCCTCCCCTATACTATCTTTTCCCTAAATACATTTGACCACATGTTGATATAGCTATTTTGATCAGAATAGTCCAAAAGTCAAAAACTATGCCTCCTGTGTGGACAAAATCCCCTGCAGCCTTCAGGTCAAAAGCTTAAGGGATCAGTGTTACCCATTGTTAGTATGTTGGAGGTTTTTAAGCAGGGATTGGTTATCCAAGTTTTAGAGGAGGCCAATTCAATTAAAAATTGAGAGCTCTAGTTCTATTTTAAGAATCAAAATGATTGGAAGGCAGCCACCCCCCTTCCTCCCGTCCCTATCAATTGCCCAAATACATTCAATCAAAATTTTAAGGTAACCATTTTTTCAGCATATCCAAACACCCTAGTCGTCAGGGCAAGGACTTGAAATTGTGCAACAATTATTGTTTACATATAATATTTGCTACTGAAAAAAAACAGCATGTTTGACCATTAGTGTCCAAAAAAAGAAGAAAATTCAGGTGAACCTCTTAGAGACTGTTGAGAAGAGTGTTGAATACATCAAAACACATTATTTACACATGGGTTGTCAAAAGGGAGAACCTCAAGAATGACTGAGCGTATTAGTTTAGAACTTTCAGGGGATGATCAATCGACCAAAAAGGCAAAATTTGCTCAATACTACTACCTATCCTATTACTAGAAATACTATTACTGCAATCACTGCCTTTGTAACGAGTACTACCAAGAATGAGTTCACTTCCTACCAAGGAAGTGAAATTTAAAGGAATTTTACGATAAAAGTGATAATGTACTAAGTGCATACAGATTGTCAAAAGTGTGTATCAGGAATATTTTTGTAATGGCTTAATGCATTGAGCTGAAACTTCCAGGGCATAATGAGGGGATGTTTTACTGGTCGAAAGGCAACACGTCCATGCTACAAATGCTACTACTGCTTCTACTACTACCGCTATGATGCTAACACTCATAATACTAAGTATACAACAGTTAAAAAGTTAGATAATATATAAGATAACTTGGAAATAAACCACATTACTCTATGTGCGTGAAGAGAGGTGAAAGGGTGTATCTCGGGTATAGATTAGGTTACTAAGTTGGAACTTTAAAGGATTGCTGAATGGTGAAAATCAATTGACAGACCAGATACTATTGTAATATTAAAAAGCCTCGTTATTACAAGACCAAGAAAAGGTTTTGTTTTTTTGTGAAAAATTATTATTTGATTTAATTTATTTATATTTTAATTTTATATATTAATGTTTTTTTTGGATTATGCAATTATTGGAGTTTTACGTAATATCCTAGTTTCTCTCAAATGTTGTCATAACTAGCAAATTTCACCAAAAATTTCAAATAAAATGATGATTGATCGAATTTATTATAGTTAAAAACGCATCTTCTTGAACCCTTCCGTGCTGACTCACTGTAATCTTCTATTATTAAGATTTATACGTAAACATTTTTTTAATGATTATTCAAAGACCAAATATCGTAATCTACTGAGGAAAAACCCACACCCACCACGCCTGAACTGGTTGTAATCTGTTAACGTTGCCTCGTATTCACCTATAGTGTTTTTTAATTAACAGAGGGAATTTCTGATGCTAAATCTCCAACAGCTTGTTTAGAAGAGAATTAAAAGAAACTCTTAGCAGGCCGGTTTTTAAAAGTGTTTATCTCCAGAACAGCGCAGATTATCAAGTTTAAAATTTTAGGACGAGTTAAGGAGGATGTCAAAGGATGCATTGTACAAACTACTACTACTACAACTGCTACTTTTACATATAAGAGTTACAATATATAACTGAGAGTTATTTTGTAATGGTAATGAAAAAAAAACCTATCCAAAACCTTGTCATACTATAGAACTTAATCTAACGGTTACGTAACTTAAGTGTACCATAAACAAAAGGTTTAGAAGTTACCTGCCGTCAAGTGTCATAATGCGGGATTGCCGCTCTCATACTATATTCGTAGCTGTCAGGAAGTTCAAAGAAGAGTTTCAGACCAAGTAAAAACGACAAATAGAAAATGCCAAGTTATTTTTTCTCTAAAGACTAGTTCAGTAGATCATATTTTGATTAGTGTTTCTTTTTATACTTGACAAATCTCTATAAGCATCAAAAAAAAACGCAGGAATTTTCATACGCAGGAATGAAAAAAAAAAACTTCGACTAAATAAATGAATATCATAGAAATCCACATTTGAGTTAACTGAAGCTCAGGAACAAGAAACATAATCTACTGGTCACTTTTGGCTATTCAAAATCAGCAACATGTCATAGTTTTCCCTGAGAATTGTTTCTACCTTTTAGTGATTCCTATCGGCAAAAATGTGGAAATTTCCATTTTTTGCACGAAGAAAGATCACGATGCGTGTTTTTTTTAGGAGTGATGGTTTCGACCCAGTGGTCATAGAATAGTGTAAGAGGGCTCATTCAAACGGAAATTAAAAGTTCTAGTGCCCTTTTTAAGTGACCAAAAAACTGGAGGGCAGTTAAACCCCCTCCCACGCTCATTTTTTCCCAATTTCACTTGATTGAAATTTTGAGATAGCCATTTGGTTCAGCATACTCGAAAAATGTAAAAACTATGTCTCTAAAGATGACTTAACCCCCCACAGTCCCAAGTGGAAGGGCTGCAAGTTTCGAACTTTGCCCATTGTTTACATATAGCATAGGTTATTGCGAAGTATACAGACATTTTCCGGGGGGATTTTTTCTGGTCGGGGGGGGGGCTATGGGAGGGGTTTACATGGGAAGATCTTTCCATAGAGGAATTTGTCATGGGGAAGGGAATTGTTCCTGAAGGGGGTACCAGATTTACCAGCATTATTTAAAAAACGATCATAAATTAAATTAAAAAAAAACGTTTCTTCTACTGAAAGTAAGGAAGAACATGAAAAACTTATACTAAAAGAAATTATTACTTCTATTACGGGGTTCGCCCTGTCGTCAATACCTCGCTCTTTACGCTAAAGTTTTTCTTAGTACTTTCAAAAGAACTATTTATTCTAATTAAACGGCCTTTGTGATTTTAGCGTAAAGAGATCAGGGGGCGAACCCCCTCATATTTGTATATCAAACCGAACAGAAATTATTCCGTATATGAAGGGTTGTCTCCTCTTTAATACCTTGCTGTTTATGTTATATTTCTACTATTTCTCCCATTTTTTAAGAACGGCTACTGAAACACAAGGGCCGTATAATTAAAATAGAAAGCCTTATTAAAAGTCCTAACAGCTATTGCTTAGACCATTTGACATCAGATCGAGAGATCACTGGTTCAAACATGTCCACTGATATTAGTCACAAAAAAGTGAACAGCTGTGACATTTTAACATAAACTTACATTTTCTTTAACATAAAATAACATTTTTTTAAATATAAAATAATTTTTTTTTAAAACAAATAACTAAAAAAAAATATTTAAATTAGTTATATTTTGCTCGTATATATTTACAACTAATGCTAAAAAGATTTTTTTGTTTGTTTTGGGTTCTATATGCAAGTGTGACAGAATTATATTTTTGGAACAATATAAGAAACAAATAAGTTAGAACAATTTATTTAATTGAAGTATAATATTTGAACAATATGAGACTTTTTGCAATGATCGAGTTCTAGCCTAAATTGTGTGCATAAAAGGCTCATAATTATACTCTCTCCTATTTGTTTCAAACGTGGCATGACATAACTCAGTATTGATTTCAGGTTGGCAATATTCCTGTCAGTTTGGAGAGGGGGTGAACGCTGAGGAAACTGAAACAAAACGTTAAATTTTATTTTTTTGAGACCTCCCTAAGCAAAATATTCGTTGGAATCACAAATCTAATTTATGTCTCAATTGTTAGGTTATGTTATTACTTAATTAATGACCGGGTCGCAGCACTCATCGCAAATTTAAGTTACGTGGTACAATTTTCCCATGGAGAAATTTCCCGGGGAGGAAGGGAATTTTCCATGGAGGGGGAACTGGATTTCCCAGCTTTATTTAAAAACGATCAGTAATTAAATATAAAACAATTTTTTTTGTACTTTCATCAGATATATTTATTCTAATTAACGGCCTGTGTGATTAATGAATCATTCTTAAAGGAATTGGAACACAATTTGAACTTAATGTAAGAAGCGATGTATTGACTAAGGGGGGAGCCCCATAATATATGTAATAAAAATATACGTACATTATAGTTCGTTACGTAAGTTAATTTGTAAATTACGTCAGAACCAAATTTAGAGACAGACATTTAACAAAAGAAAAGTTAAATTTTTATGCAAATTTTTTTTACTTATTCAATGACGGTGAGCCAAAATAAAAGCTGATAATAAATAACTAAAAAACTATCATATATTAAATAAAAAAATCAAAGTATTTTAAACTGAAAGTAAGGAGCGACATTAAAACTTAAAACGAACAGAAATTAGTCCGTGTATGAAAGGGGCTGTCCACTCCTCAGCTCCTCTCTAATTAATATAAATTTTTTTAATTTTTAAAAAAATATTATAAATTAAAATAAAAAAAAAATTTATTTAAAATGACAGGTCGGAGCGACAGTAAAACAAAAACCGACCAGAAATGATTCCGTATATGAAAGGGGCTAGCCCCTCCTCCGCGCCTCGCTCTCTCCGCTAACTTTTGTCTCGCACAAAAAAATTTATTTTTGAAACCATAAAAAAAATTGCGCGAACATCGCGCGCTGCGGCGGCGGGGACAGCCCCTTTAATACACTGACTACTTTCTGTTCATTTTAATTTTTAATGTCCCACCTTACTTTAATTTTAAAAAACTTTTTTTTTTTAATACTTAAAAAAAGAATTGACATTAAAATTTAATTAATTACGAGTTTTTAAGGAAATAGGAACCGAGATAATCAGTAAAATAAGCTTAATTAAAACACGGAAGCTGATGAAAGGAATTAATAATGTGTATCATCAAAGTTTGCAATATTACCCCTAGTTTCTAATAGGTCAAAAGGAAATGATATATATTATCAAACTTTATAAATTTGAAATTATTTCATGAAATAGGGAACAGTAAATTTAAAAAGAAAATTGGGTGTTTGTCAATTCAGAGTGCCAAAATTTATTTTTAAAGAACCTATTGGCTTTGAAGTTTCTGACTGCGCGGTCGTGTCAATTAAAAATTTGGAGACTGGTGAATTTCAAATAAGCCAGAAAAATTGTACAAAAACCAATCTGGCTTTATTGATTTGTAATTTTTTTTTTTAAGATAACAACACTGAACTCTTTCAAAAAGACTGTGGTATTGACGGGTAGCCTAGGTAAGGAGGGACTCGGCTCAACATTAACCCAAAAACCAAATTGGATATAAAAAAAAATGTATCAAATGAATCGAATTATTATGGTGATTCCAAATATATATAATTAAATTAGATTAATATTAACCATAGAAAGATAAAAGACTATGAAAATTCTCCTTATTTTATAAATTTAGATGAAACAAAATAAAAAAGATTTATAATAAATTTTAAACTTGGAAGAATTTTTTTAGCAACTCAAAAAGACGTTGAAAGACAAGATAGAAATTGTAAGGAAATAATTTATAATCCAAAATTAGTCCCAAGAAAGTATACACATTTTTTATTTCCCCATTATCTCCCTTCAACAGTTGAATAGAATACGGGTTTCAAGAATATTATAGCGTATTATAACAAATTCGAATAAAATAAGTCTTAGAGCACCAGCACACTATCGGCTCCTAACGAAACCTTTCACTTGTCCTAGGATTTTGGCTCTAACTTCTGTAAATAAATGTAGTATATAATTTTATTTTCTATAATACGGGCACTGCTATATTGGCTTAACTTCTGCATATAAATTAAATGTAAAAAAAATTTTTTTCAACTAAAAGTAAGGAGCAATATTGAAACTATCATAAATTTTTAAGTTTACGAGGGTAAGGCCCCCCTCCAGAACAGCCCGCTCCTAAGGATAACGTTATTCGTTACTTAAAAAGAAGGTAATTATTGTTATAATTACACGACCCTTCTATTTCAGGAGTCTTTTTAAAGAATTGGAACAAATTTTTTAACTTTAGTGTAAAGAACGAGATGTTGAGGAGGTGGCGACCCCCTTCGTATACCTATTGATTTCCGTTCGTTTTAAGGTTTAATATCGTTCCTTACTTTCAGTTGTAATAACCAGTTGTTTTACAATTCCAAACATTTGCATATATGGGCTTGTAAACTTCTACAATGAGATTTGATGATTGTCTTGTAGTTAAATTAAATAAAAAAAAGACAAGTTTTTTTACTTAAAGTAAGGAACGACGTTAAAAATTAAAACGAACAGAAATTATTCCGTATATGACAGGGGTGGTCCCCTCCTCAACGCCTCGCTCTTTACGGTAAAGTGTTTCATTTTTTAAAAAAAATAGAGGTTTGAGAAAGTCAACCGTGAGCTTAAAGAGTGAGGCGTCGAGGAGGGGACAGCTCTTTTATATACGGAATAATTTCTGTTCTATTTAAGTTTTAACTTCGTTCCTTACTTTCAGTTAAAAAACTGAAAGTAACTTCAGTTACTTTCAGTTCAGTTTTTTTTATTTAATTTTTGAACGTTTTTGAATTAATGCAGGTTTTGATTTTGGCTCAACGTTCATGAATAATAAAAAAAAAATGAATATTAATTTTACTTTTATTTGGTTAAATGGCTTTCTCGAAACCTGTTTAATTTTATTTACTAATGTTTTTATTAGTAATAAATATATGTAACTTACGAATTAGCTTACGTAACGAACCTCTATATTCTTATATTTTTAATAGGTTTATTAGAGGGTTCGCCCCTTAGTCAATACCTTGCTCTTTAAGCTAAAGTTCGAATTTTCTTCCAATTCTTTAAAAATGACCCCTTAATCACAAATGCCGTTAATTAGAATAAATAGCTCTTATGAAAGTACTAAATAATCTTTGGCTTAAAGAGCGAGGTATTGACTAGGGGATGAACCCAATCATATACATACCGTTTTCTGTCGTTTTAAGTTTTGATGTTGCTCCTTACTTTCAGTAAAAAAAACTTGTTTTTTTTTATATATAATTTCTGATATTTTTTTAAATAATTCTTGGAAATCCGGCGCCCCCGTCAGCGAAAGGTCCCTGCTCCCATGAAAACTTCCTTCATGATAAGATCCTCCCACATAACCCCTGACCTACTCCCCCCACTACCAGAAAAAATCCCCTCTGAACACGTCTGCATACTTCCCAATCACCAATACTCTATGTTAACAGGGGGTAAAGTTCATAACTGTCAGCCCTCCCCCCGGGGACTGTGAGAGATTAAGTCATCCTCAAAGAAATAGTTATCATATTTTCGACCATTTTGAACAAAATGGCTCTCTGACAATTTTGATCAGGTGACTTTGGGAACAAATGAGCGTGGGAGGGGGCCTAGTTGCCCTTCATTTTTTTGGTCACTTAAAAAGGGCACTAGAACTTTTAATTTCCGTTCGAATGAGCCCTACTACGATATTCTAGGACCACTGGGTGGATACGATCAACCCTGGGAAAAAAACAACAAACAAACAAATAAACACGCATCCGTGATCGGTCTTCTGGCAAAAAATGCAAAATTCCACATTTTTGTAGATAGGAGCTTGAAACCTCCGCAGTAGGGTTCTCTGAGACTCTGAATATGATGGTGTGATTTTCATTAGGATTCTATAACTTTTAGGGGGTCTTTTCCCCTTTTTTTGAAAATCAGTCATATTTTCTCAGGCGCGTAACTTTTGATAGGTAGAACTAAATTTGATAAAACTTATATATTTGAAATCAGCATTAAAATCTGATTCTTTTGATGTATATATTGTTATCAAAATTAAGTTTTCTACAATTTCGGTTACCATTGAGCCGGGTCGCGCCGTAATTAAAGTTAGTTAAAACAAACGGTTTGTTTAATCTAATGTAATTTCAAAAGACAACAAAACTCTGATCTGTAAATATTTCATAGTATATCTGCAATTTATTTTGCAGACAGCCAGTAAAAACAAGCAAGGCTGTCTTATTTTAAAAATATTTATGAAATAAGGAGCGACCCGTCTCAATATGAACCGTAACTCTAAAAAACAGAATTTGTATGCAAAGAGATAAATCAAAGAATCTGCTTTTTATGCTGATTTCAAATATATAAATTTCATTAAGTTCAATCTTACCCATCAAAAGTTAAGAGTCTGAAATTTTTTTTCCCAATGTTCAAAAAAAGGGGAAAACAGCCCCTAAAATCAAATGATTTCAATGATCAATGATCTCAAATCATACCATCAGAAAACACTGCTGTGGAGGTTTCAAGCTCCTATCTGGAAAAAATGTGGAATTTTGTATTTTTCCAAAAGAAAGATCACGGAGGCGTGTTTAGTTGGTTGTTGTTTTTTCCCCAGGGGTGATCGTATAGACCCAATGATACTAGAATATCAGGAGAGGGCTCATTCAAATAGAAATTAAAATTTATAGTGCCCTTTTTAAGTGACCAAAAAATTGAAGGGCAACTAGGCCCCCTCCCCCGCCCCTTTTTTGCAAAACTTGTCCGGTCAAAATTTATATATAGCCATTTTGTTCATCATAGTTGAAAGGCCCAATAACCATGCTTTTGGCTATATCATGACCCCCCCCACAGTCCCAGGGGAAAGGTCTAAGTTATAAAATGTGCTCATTGTTTGCGCATAGTATTTGTTATTCGGATGTAGGCATACATTTTCGGGTGAGGGAGGGGACAAATTTTCTTCTGGTTTTTTTTTTCCACGAGGGAAGTTTCCAGGGAGTGAAATTGTCATGTGAAATTATACAGTGGAGGGAATTTGCCAGAATTCATATAGAAAATTCTTTTTATGTCTTGCTGTCTCTTTTCCGTCTCAATTTTACGAGCAGAGTGGTAATTGTCCGGTGTTAGTTTTTCACTGGGAGTGTAGTGTCTATCGTACATGGTCGTGGGGAGGGGTTTGTCTTTGGTGGGGGCCCAGATTTCCTAGCAGTATTAAAAAAACGATCAGAAATTAAATTAAATAAAGTTTTTTCAACTGAAAGTAACGAGCAACATTAAAACTTAAAAAGAACACAAAATATTAAAAATATAGGGGGTTTCCCCCAGCTCAATGCCTTTCTCTTTACTCTAAAATTTGAATTTTGTTCTAATTCTTTAATAATGACTCCTGAAACATAAGGACCGTTTAATTAGAAAAATGAAACAATTTTCTAAAAGAACTAAAAAACTTTAGCGTAAAGACCTAGGTGAGGAGGAGGGGGTAACCCCCTTTCTATACGTAATTATTTCTGTTTTTTTTATGTTTTAATGTTGCTCCTTACTTTCATTTGAAAAAACTCGTTTTTTTTTGTATTTAATATACAACAGACCGGGCCTGTAGTTCTCTTATTATTTATAAAAATTTATAAAAAATAAACTCTAATGAAAAAAAGAGATTGAAGTTTTGGTATCTTTCTAAATATAAAAGCTTTCACTTTTGTGTTTTCGGAAGTTCATTTTTTTAAGAAAAGTAATGTAATGTAGTTTCATATGGCAACTTTACAGTTATATAGCACAACAATCAGTGGACTATTAGTTAATATCAAATTTCTCTAAATCAATTTTAATAATTAATCATGTAAATGTAAAAATTTCTTATTGACAATAAATTAATGATCCGCTTTAATATCACCTCCGACACTAGCCCCTGTCCACCCCCCCCCCCCAATAAAAATACTGTAGCTACGTCCTTGACTGCAGTTCAATTATCAAGAATCAGAAAAAGAGGCAAGGAAACTGTTGAAACATGAGAAGCAAGATAAGATTTAATTAAAATCACTCGAAAATTTCTCTTATCAGGATAACTAATGTACTTTCCCTTAAAGTTGCAAAAAATATCAGGAAAAGTGACTCCTGATAAAAATTTTTTTATTTATTTCTATAAATTATTAAGTTTAACAGGCTTTAAAGGTGCAGAGGGCTGTCCAGTTGGAGGATGTACACAATTATGTCCCTATTGCAACTCCTGGATATTTGAGCAGTACCTCTGTAAGTTTAACTACATGGGTCTCTAATTTGCAACTTTACCAGGTTTTCTTGAAATGATTAGTAGTGTTGAAAGAATTTCGAATCTCTCTACCCTTGACTTCTAGGTTAATTTACTTGTTGTCGTCGTCTCCTAGAAGGCTCTGTGCAACATAGAACATAATACGGCTCCGAATCGACTGTACAAAAGATCCTTAACTACATTTATGAATCGTCCAGACTACCAGCTTTCTGGAAAAAATGAGAACGAAAACTACTTCTGTTCCATTTTCTATGGCGGAAACCCTAGAAACTCCTTAAAAATCCATAAGAATTATAAAAATCCCTGAATCAAAAAGTTTGCCCCTAAAACACCTCAAGAATCCCCATTACAGGAGGGAATTCATAGAATGGAAACACTGTTGGTCCCTTATATTCAATAAAACAAGGAATTAGACACGAGAACAGAAGATAGGAACTTCCGTACTAGAAAATCTCAATTATACAACTATGTAATCTCTCACTTAAGAGAACGGACTTCAAACCTTATAATAGTAACATCGTTCTATGATTCACCTATTACCGTTAAATTTTAATCGTTATACTCCTATACACATTAAACACTTAAAACTTTAAACAAAATTTAATACATTGTTAAATTGGTTTTATAAAACTTTTTTTTTCACAAAAAATTTATTTTATATAATCACACACAGGTGTAATAAATAATAAAAATTTTGTATTATTATGAAATTCACATCTAGTTTTACAGACCTCTAATATGAAAAGGCTAATTCCATTTTAGTCATCACAAACACTATTATTAGCACTACTAAAGGTCCTCAACTCTCACAAGAGTATTTTCCATGGACCACGTGTGTGCAAAGAGATGAATGAGTGGATTTCAGGTCCTTTGAAAGTCTCCTAAATACAAACAAAATAGACATACACGAAGACTACTAGCATGGTACCTGTCCCTTAACAATCTTTACCCCTCCGCCACAAAAATAAAGAAAAAACCTTACACTTTATTTCATAATGTCCTAGAATTTCTAATATAATTCGTCTGTTTTTTCCTTTCACTGAAATAAACACTAGCTTACTGTCTTACATTGCATTTTTATATTGTTTTGTCTTAATACATAAACTTGTTCGTTTTTTATATACCTTTAGGAAAAAAATTAGCGGCATAAATAGCAAAAATAGATATTTTTTTTTTTTTGGGGGGGGGAGAAAGGTGAGAATTGGGGTGAATAAGCTTTTTTTTATACCGCCAGAGACCGGTCGTCTTATTTTGATTTTACGTCCTTATTTCCTTCAGACAATGTATTAAAATCGCATTCGCCCAAAATAGCGATAAAATAGAAGCGCTTCAAGACACTAATTTTATCAAATCCAAATTTTTTACCAATTGGTTGACAATATTTAAGGGGGGGGGGGTGGTTGCAACCCATGCTTGAAACTTTTTAGTAAAATAAAATTGTATGGCGCCATAACAGGGAATTTTAATAAATAGTTCCTTGTGTTAATTCTAATATTCAAAATTTATTTTTCCCTCATGAAGAGTAAGCAGTTTGTCCATAAAAATTTAATTTTGTAGGAATTTACCCGCCCCCACCTAAACAATGCAACACACCCCCCCCCTCATTATAGCTGACAAGCTATTACAGATCAGCAATCTTAGTCTAATTTAATTAGAAATAAAGCAAATAAACTATATTTAATTTAGTAATTCCATTGTGTGGCGCTACTTCTTTTGCAACTGGGAAGCCTAAAATATAGTTATTAATACTTTTAAATCAATTATCTCCTCAGGATTTTCATTGTTTTCACGTTCGTACTCTTCAAATTTGAGTCGTTTTTTGGTGCGCTAAACCACCTTCACTGTCCCCAAACCACCCATGCGCTTTTGGCGTCTGCCTCCCCCCCCCCCCGGCTCCTGGAACAGTTTCGACCGGCGCCCGTGTCTCACCATCAATAATATCCGCTACAATTACCATTTATATCCGCTATAAATACAATTTATATCCGCTCATGTAAGGACATGATTAAGTTGTTTATTAATGTCAAGAACATTAGCTCCGAGATATGGTGTTTACTCGATATTAAATTAAAAACGGATTTTTTTTTTTACCGAAAGTAAGGAGAAATATTAAAATTTTAAAATAACAAAAATTATTCCGTAGATGAAGGGGGTTGCCCAGTAAATTTTAAAAGAACTTTAAAATTTAATTTTTGTTCGAATGAGCTGGATACCAGATCGTCCAGGACATTTGGTTTGATACAATTCCCCTTGTATCATCATGTACGCTGAATCTGATGGTGTAATTTTAATTAAAATTTATTGACTTTTAAGATGTCTCTCTTCCTTTTCTTTAATATGGCAAATTTGTGCAGGCTTGTGGGTTTTGATGGGCAATAGTAATATTGTTGTACTTTATATATCAAAATAATAATTCAATTCTTTTGATGCATCTTTTGATATCCAATTTAGTTTTTGGTTACTATTGAAATGAGTATCACCTTACTTAGGCTACCCCTCGTCACCACGAAGTGTTTGAAAGAGTTCCGTGTTGGTAACTTAAAAAAAATAATACGATGACTCAATAAAGCCAGAATGGTTTCCTTAAATTTGTCTATTTTATTTGAGATTTACCATTTTCCATATTTTTGATTGACACATCCACGCAGCCAGAAACTTCAAAGCAAACAGGTCCTATAAAAAATAAATTTTTCGCCTCTCTGAATCGAATACACCCCATTTTTCTTCCTAAATCAACTGTTCCCCAGTTCACGGAAAAATGTCCATGCTGTGTACTTTGATAATATCAATCATTTCCTTTTAACCTGTTAAAAACTAAGGACAGAAATTGCAAAATTTGATGACATGCATTATAAATTCTTTTAATCAGTGTCCGTGTTTTAAGATAAGTTTATTTAACAGAATTATTTCGGTTCCTATTTCCTGGACAACTCGTCGGTAATTAAATGGCTTTTGAAGTTTAAGCAGATATAAGAGAAGTTTCAATTTCTATTTACTCAGTATGATTCTTTGGTGCTTGTGAAGCGAATATTAATGTAAATTAAATTAATTTAAAAAATTTTTTTTTAATGAATTAAATAGCGAAGTTTAAAATTAAAAATAAAAAAAATTTTTAATTAACAGGCTTTAGCCTATAGAGTGGCTGGCTTTTTTCCCCCCCCCCCTTGGAAAATACCCCCAGTGGAAAATGAAGAGTTCCAAACTTGAGGATTTTATTTGTGGTTGTTTTGTAGGGGGAAGGAAGTTCGGTACTTGTGTATTATACGCCTCTTACTCAAGCTTACCCCGTGTAAAACTTGAGAACAAATCGGTCTCCATGTTAGTTTCTTTCGGTGTAGCGATATATAATAAAAAAAATATATGGTCAATTTTTAATTTTTTTTATTTTTTGTAAAATAAGGGGGGGGGAGTAAATTAATTGTACCTTGTTAATGACAGTTATGATATAAAAAAAAATAATAAATTAAATTTTATAATTTTTATAAAATGAAAATAATGATAAAAATAAAAACTTAAATAATACAGTTACCTTGATTTATTTATTGTAATCTAAATGTAGAAAATATCACAACCAAATAAATCTTTGAAAACTAGGAAAAACTGGGAATTGAATTTTTGATGCAAAATCTATATACATCTTTATACTTTATTTTATATGATATGTTACCATGACAATTCTGTCGAAATATGATTCGCATATTTATTTATATACTAGTACATGTACCACCGACAAAACATCACAGAACCAAGCCACCAAAGGCCACCACACCTGTACATGCTTTTTCTTCATGGCCCCTCATCGCGTTCAGACTTTTGTCTTGTCGTTGCTGTGGGGCATGCCTGAAACTCTGAGCGTGTTGGGGTTCGGAAATCTCATATCCTTGGTTACTTTAAAAATCTAAAAATGTTTTTGTTTGTGGAAAATAGTTGATTGTAAATCATTTTAAATAATGTAATTTGAAACTTAAATTCTAATGGAGTGTTTTTTTATGATTCAGTTTTGGTTTTTTATGTCACTGACAACGTGAGATTTGTTTTTGTTGTTAGGTGATGTAAAGATTGATTGTCTTCGTATGAGTGTTTGGGAGAGAAATAATTTTGATACATTTTGTCTAGGCCTTATTCAGTATCCTTCAAATATATATATATATATATATATATATATATATATATATATATATATATATATATATATATATATATATATATATATATAATCAGATAGTAGTGACTTTCGGTTGTTTGTGACAGACGATAATTAACATTTTTCCTTGAAACATAAGTTTAAATTGGTTAAATCTAATAAAGTTCTATTTTGATATGTTTATTATATTTTTTTTTTTTAGGTGACGGTGGCTCTCCAAGAAGACGGAATGCTGCAATGGTAAGATATCTATACTTTACTCTTTCATGTTTGTATTTCACTATTTTACTAAAGTGTTAAATGTTATTTTGAAAAAAAATTTGACAGATTTTTTTTTTCTTTCATGCTTGAATATATATACTTATTTTTAAATAATAAATATAACAGCTGAGTCTTTATAATGATTTGATAACCCTTGTATAACACGGACTTTTTTTCTCAGGGGTGATTGTCTCGATCCAATAGTCCTAGAATATCTTGAGAGGACTCATTCGCGTGGAAATTAAAAGTTCTAGTGCCCTTCTCAAGTGACGAAAAAAAGGAGGACAACTTGGTCCCCTGCCACGATCATTATTTCCTGAAGTCACCCAATCAAAAATCTTGAGATAGCCATTTTGTTCAGCATAGTCGAACATCTAATAAATATGTCTTTGAGAATGACTTAATCCCCCCCCCAGTTCCCGGGGAAAGGGCTGCAAGTTATGAACTTTGCCCATTGTTTAGATATAGTTTTGGTTAATGGGAAGTATACAGACGTTTCATGAGATATTTTTTTTCTAGTAGTGGGGGGTGGGGGATTCGGAGGAGGGGGGATTCGGAGGAGGGGGTTACGGGGAGGATTTTTCATAGAGGATGTTTCCTTGGGGGAAGGAACATTTCTATGAAGGGGGCGCCAGATTTCCCAGCATTATTTTAAAAACGATCAGAAATTAAATAAAAAAAACAGTGTTTTTTTAAACTGAAAGTAAGGAGCAACATTAAAACTTAAAATGAACAGAAAATATTACGTATATAAGGGGTTTCACCCCCTAGTCCATACCTCGCTCTTTTCCAATTTTTTTTTAATCATAATTAAACAAACGGAAAAAAGCAGAAATGAAATAGAAACTAAAAAAAAACAGAAGTTGGTTACTCCTTTTCTTGTTTGATCTGGGCAAGGTAAGCAGGAAGGGTGTGCTAAAGCATAGGATACTACTACTACTACTACTAACAACTCATCGCAGCACCAAGCCGCCTGAGGCCAACACAGCTACGCACGCTCCTCCTCCACCCCAATCTATTCAAAGCCTCCCTTTTTACACCCGCCCACGAAGTTCCCATATCCTTTAAATCTTTCTTTATGACGTCCTCCCAACCCAGACGGGGACGACCTGCTTTCCGTTTAGCCCTAGATGGTTGGCCGAAAAGAACAATCTTCGGCAATCTGTCATCCTTCATCCGAACAACATGCCCTAACCACCTCAACCTTTCTTTCATTATAGACCTAGAAAGCGGTATTGAACCACATTTTTCGTATTGCCTATTGTTTGAAATACGGTCAGTCAGCCGGGTACCCAGAACAATCCTTAAGCAATTTCTCTGGAAAACATCTAGCAAATCTTCATCCGCTTTTCGGAGCGTCCGTGCTTCAGAGCCATATTTGACCTCTGTCATCACTGTAGCTTCTAAGATTCTAATCTTGGTTTCCAGACTTATCTTCCTATTCTTCCAGACTTTTTTTTAACTGTGAAAAAACACCCTGAGCCTTGGCTATTCTATATTTACATTTTCACTGCTCCCACCATCTTTACTAATAATACTACCAAGGTAAGTGAAACTGCCCACCTGATCAATTTTTTAATTACTCAACGTCACCTTTTCATCTTCACTTATTCCTAGCCTTAGTGACTTGGTCTTCCTAACATTAATTTTCAAACCAATACTAGCACCCTGAACTCGCAAAACCTCTAAAACTTCATTCATTTTGCTCACACTTTCATCTAGGATGCTTAAATCATCAGCATAATCCAAGTCCAGGAGACTTTTTCCTCCCCATTTGATTCCGTGGTCTCCCATTGCTTTTCCTGTGCTCCTTAAAACAAAGTCCATCAAAATAATCCATATAAAGGGGGATAGAACACAACCCTGCTTAACTCCTGATTTAATACAAAACCAGCTGCTAACCTCATTTCCTACCTTAACCGCAGCAGTGTTATTCTCGTACATAGCACTAATCACTTTAATGTATTTGTCTGGTATACCATACAAGGATAAAAGATTTACCAAGGCTCCTCTATCAACAGAATCGAACGCTTGCTCATAATCTATAAAACTAAGGACCAGAGGTGTTTGAAAACTTAGGCAATTCTCAATTAGTAACCTGAGAGTGAAAATTTGGTCAACACATCCTCTACCTTTTCTAAAACCGCACTGCTCTTCTCTTAAAACTTTGTCAACGGCATCTCTCAGTCTAAAAAGTATCATATTACTAAGCAATTTACTACCTACAGAGAACAGACTAATGACTCGATAATTACCACACTCACTTTTATCACCTTTCTTATAAAGTGGCTTAATTAAGGTTTTCCTAAAATCATTAGGTACTTCCCCTTTTTCAAAAATCATATTCAGAATCTCCAATAACTTATTTCTAACCTCAGAGCCACCATATTTAAGAAACTCATTTACTACCCTATCAGCACCTGGAGCCTTATTATTCTTTAATCCTTTTAATATTGTTTCTAAGTCCTCCTCACAAAACAAATCTTCCTTCACATCCAAGGTATCACAAACTTTTTCATTTTCCTCTATATTTTTTCCTGCAACTCTATCTTGGTTAAGCAAATTCTCAAAATGTTCGGCCCATCTCGCTTTAGCTTTTGCCTTATCGCTAATTGCCACCCCATTCCTATCTTTAACTGGGACAAGTCCGGATTGACTACTACTTCTCTATTTGTTAACGTGCCAGTACAATATTTTACTATTATGCCATCTAGCTGCATCTTCTAAATCCTCGGCAAGTTTATCCATGGCCTCCACTTCACACCTCCTTAGTTCATATTTCAATGCTTTCTCCACTTTCTTTACATTACTTTTGTTTTCATGTGATCTATCACTCAGATAATTCTTGTACAAGTCCTGTCTCCTTTCTATTAAACTTAAAGCTTTGTCACTAATAATCTTATCTTCAGGTCTAGCTTTCTTCCCTAATACACCTTCAGCAAATTCACAAATTATTTTTCTAAAATTATTCAAACCATCTTACACATTATCAAATTATAAACTCTCAAGTTTAGTATTCAACCGTTCCTGGAAAGTTTCTCTCAAATTCTCATCCTAGAGTCTACTAACATCATAACTTCTAGGGAGGTAATTACCCTTCCGATATTTCAGCTTTAAATTAACCCTTGACACTACTAGATGGAGATCTTTACATTTAACATCAATAACAGCGCTCCTATATACCCTAGTATCTTGTATTGATCCTGCCAGTCTTCGGTTTACTATAACATAATCAATAAGGTTTGCTGTCTTACCATCACGTGAATACCATGTTAGCTTATGAGCCATTTTATGACCAAACACCGTATTGGTTATAACTAGATTGTTATACCTACAAAATTGCAAAAGTCTGTATCCATTACTGTTTTCTTTTCCTACACCAAATTTACCTAAGCTGGGAGACCATCTATCCTTATTTCTACCAACCTGGGCGTTAAAATCTCCCAGCAATAACATCATATTTCTACCTGGGACCTTGTCTATTTGCTCCTGTAACTGTAAGTAGAATTCCTCTGAGTAACTAGTATCTCCATCAGTCGGTTCTACAGGGGCGTATACCACTATAACTGATACCTTGAACTTTCTAGTCATAAAATGAGCAATTAGTCTTCTATTATTAATATCTTCCTAGCCTAAACAAGACTTAGCAGCTTCCTTATTCATCATGGGCCCTACTCCCTGTTTAGGTACCCATCCTTCCTACCTGAGTAAATAAATTCTATGTCACCTAATTTCCTGATTCCTACGCCTGGGATATGAGTTTCTGAAACTCCTAAAAGGTCCAGTTAGGATCGTCTGAATTAGTCAGTCAAAATGTCGATACGATAGTCATTTTTTAATGTCGTAACAGTCCAAGTTCCAATTTTCATGTTCTGTAAATCATTGAAATTAGTTTCGCCTCAGGAAAAGCAATGATCCCGGATACCAGTGCAGGAAGGGGATCACATATCTTCTCAAGTCTACACCGAAGTGCTTAAGCCGGCTAAGAACCAGACAGCAAGAAGTCCCTGGGACCTCCATGAATGGAGGCTTTGTGCACTCCTGGGCACATCTGGGTCACAACATGGTTTTCAGCGATTGGCGATGCTCTTCTATCAACAAGAGTCGAAATCCTGCACAGACAATCTCAAGCCTATTACCTCCGACTCATTATATATTCATGCCTACAAATATTATGCTACTACGGGGAGGCAACCCATAATAGCTAAATTAGCTAGGAAGAGGTTTTTCAGCCCAAAGACGCCCATCCAAACATACCAAGCCCAGATGAATTGTCCATAAGTCAGAATCCCGTGCGAATGCTGTGTCGTTTACAAGGCTATAATTTCCTCGAGGGGCGCCACTCCTCAAGTGGGAATAGAGTTGACCGCAAGGTCCCCAGTCTTGCAGGTACCCTGAAAAGGTCGATGCAACCCTTTGCAGAAGCCGTTGTCCATAGATCTGGATCTTACACCCTGCCACAGTTGTCCTCCTATAGAGGATCTTCCCACGATGGTGTTCTGCATCACCATGCAATTTAACCAATTACTGGGAGAAGGTATGCAACTCATGGGACTTGTGGACAAACCAGTGGGTCCTTTTGAGTGTAGATTTGAGGGGCCTTCTTCCTCCTCCGCCTGTATTTATGACACCGGGCGAGGGTGTCCCAAATTTTATTACGGACCCCCAGGGACAAGGTCCACCCTTGGTCCGTTCCTCCTATGGAGGTACCCAAACTCGCAAACTACTTATAAATATATATAACTCACTGAATATATAAGTTATATACAGAAATATAGAACTCACTGAAATATTTAACCTACTACTTATAAATATATATAACTCACTGAATATATAAGTTATATACAGAAAAATAGAACTCACTGACATATTTAACCTACTACTTATAAATATATATAACTCACTGAAAATACAAGTTATATACAGAAATATATAACTTACTGACATATTTAACCTACTACTTATAAATATATATAACTCACTGAATATATAAGTTATATACAGAAATATATAACTTACTGACATATTTAACCTACTACTTATAAATATATAACTCACTGAATATATAAGTTATATACAGAAATATATAACTTACTGACATATTTAACCTACTACTTATAAATATGTATAACTCACTGAATATTCAAGTTATATACAGAAATATATAACTTACTGACATATTTAACCTACTACTTATAAATATATATAACTCACTGAATGTATAAGTTATATACAGCAATATATAACTTACTGACATATTTAACCTACTACTTATAAATATATATTTAACTCACTGAATATATAAGTTATATACAGAAATATAGAACTCACTGACATATTTAACCTACTACTTATAAATATATATAACTCACTGACTATATAAGTTATATACAGAAAAATAGGACTCACTGGCATATTTAACCTACTACTTATAAATATATATAACTCACTGTATATATAAGTTATATACAGAAATATATAACTTACTGACATATTTAACCTACTATTCAAAATCGGAGGAGAGTGCAGGATCTGACGACTAAAAGCTGTGGCTTCCATACACTACTATATTTTGTGTTCCAGTGTCACGGCTATAATTACAAGCAGTTTCTCAACATTTATGTAGACAATCCACGGCTGAACGACTTTCTAGTGGAAAATATCCTCTCAGAACTGTATAATATAAATTTCAGTGCCCTAAGAGTAAAGTGCTTAAAAAATGTTTGTGAATTTTCTTATTAATAAAATATATATATACAACAATGTCTTTAAATCTTCACTTTAGATTTCTTCTTCTTCGGTGTATAGGCAACTGTCGTGAACCACTAATGTCGGTAAATCATTCGGATTCACTGTGTATTGATCTTGATTGACTGCAAAGTCAGGGTCACATTTTCTACAGTATAATGTAACTTCACTCTTGTCATATCTCCTTGTATAGTCAATGATACTATTTGCATTTATATTATGAAATTTATGAGTTTCAATCTGTCTATTTGAAGCAATATCACATAGTGTTTTCAAGTGGTGAATCACATTTGGTAACTGCCAAATAAAAATCACTTGGTTTATAGTCATAATAGGCAGTCTCCTCACATCGATGACGTAGAAACCAAATTGTCTTGTTACCCCAACAGTTGAATCGTAGACCAGATTCCTCTTCCCAGAATAATTTAAATCCACGACGATACCAATCTCGTAGAAATAAACTAAAATCACCCACTGATCACATTTGTCATAGTGACAATTGGAGCACAGATGTCCTCTAGGGTGAGATTCACAAATCCCTTCAAGACATGAATTACATCCTTTAATTTGTACTGCATAGCCTCTATGTAATTTACAAGGATTGCATAATTTACACTTTTCACTATAGTCATCAATAATTGTACAATTCTCACATTGAGTCCAAGTGGCCAAGAGTGTACATGCATAGTGGACATGTATAGAACATTATTTTTTGGTTTCCGAGGTCAACTCTCTCACAGCTAAAACGAAACTGATCGTCCTCGCTCGATAAATTCAGGGTGGAGGTAAGGTTAGAGGAGTAATTCTGCGATGTCACCTCTTTCAATTGGTGGGGGAGCCATCTATATTGAATTTATGGTAATGTTTTCAAAAGTATATCCACGATATTATTCTGCTTTGTTCCAATTAATATATCAATAAATTGAGTATAAGCATTTGAGTCCAGTGACAAAGCTTCATACAATAGTCCAATGGGGGAAAATCCGCTCTCATTACATTGTCACGTGTTTCCCAAGAAAAATATCCTTCGTTGAAGAGGTAAATCGAGAAAATTTTCATCCGAAATTAAATGTTTTTCCATAAACTCTAGGCTCAATCTAATTCTCTCTTTCTCAAATATATTCATTTTTCAATCCTATTACTCTGACTGCTTACTCTAGACTGACCATGAATCGTTGACCTAGCTTTCTAACAAAAAGAAAGTGAACATTTTTGACCTTAAAATATTTTTATAGGATAGTTATAGCACCAATGGTAGGCATATGCAATACGTAATACAGTTTACTGTCTTCAATATGTTTTCCTAATACCCTTAAAGCACATTGAAGTCTATTCACAAGCGCTATATCAACTTTTTTAGCGAAGCATAATTGATCCTCCAATTTAAATTTGCTCAAGGATATCACATATCTTGCATATAATTCATCCCATTTCAGACAAAGCCGTGATCCTCTCGTGATTTCCACCACAATGTTTGGTGCTCTTGTATTATTGCTACCAACTCCACTATCAACTTCTAATAGGGTAAACATTCTAGTCATCATCAGCACAAATATATCCAAATGAGTAATGTCAAACTGTTCTCACTCCTTTGAATTCAATTCATAGACTAATAAAAACAATAGCAAAAATTCTTTCTTTATATTCTCTGCAATCCTCTCCCGCTAATATTTCCGGGCCCCTGATTGGTTTAGAAGGAGACACGTGATCCTGTTTCCCGTTATCGGATCAATAAAATTACCCCATCGATTATGTAAATCAATTTCTCGGAAATTCACTTGTCCTAGTCGGTTACGCAATCAATTTCTCGGAAATCCTGTCCCCCTCATTTATGTAAATCAAGTTCTTGGAAATTCACTTCCCCCTCGAGTCCTAGATCAATACATTCCCCATCGATTATGTAAATCACCCCCAGTGTCATTACACATGGAAACAACAAACAAATCGACCTTGACACCACCCATTAGACTCGATCGATAATCCTCGAATAAATTATGTCCCGTCAGCGGTAGACTAAATTATAGATGGCAGCACACGGTCCCGTCACGAGTACTAGGGGCCTTTCTACTGGCAAGGGTTGTAAGTCAGGGTATATTTAAGGTTTTTATGGGAGGGATGGTTGTTTAACTTTAGAAGAGGCTTAATCTTTCTTCCTGAAAAAGACTATGTCAATATAAAACGAACAGAAATTAATTTAAAAAACTTATTCCACAAAATTATTTTTTTAAGACAAAATTAAATGGGAAAATCAAAAATACTCATAATCGAAAATAAAGTAGGTTAATGCCGCTCTTACATTTACTTTGCAAAGTATTTTTCACAAACCTTTTCTTAAATAATTATTTTAAATTTGTCATACGCGTAGTTTTAGGTAGGGCTTTGTCCACAAAGATGGGTTGTTCACGGCTCAGCGGTTTCGAACACGGGTTGTTCTCATCTAATGCATCAAGCGTTGTGCATCAGTGCATCGAACACGGGGTTGAAACTTCGAACCCACTGAAACTAGACGAAAAACTAGAAACTTGAAACTAGACGAGAACAACCCGTGTTCGAACCCGCTGAGCCTGAAAACGCGGCTCAAGAAGAAATTAATGACGGAGACAGAGATAAACTAGCTGCTCCAAAGACGAAGAAATTCCTTACCGGAAGAAGGTTAGGACGTGGCTGGGTAATCCTCATTTATTTTGCGAGCTGATGTCACGTGCTTCAGATGCAACATTTGAACATTTGCATATTCAATTTGGAACCATCTATTCTACTCAAAGGTACTTTCGTAAAACCTGTAGAACTATCAGTGCCAGTCGTATCACCATAGAATTGTCACCAGCACCTGAGGTAGACGAAGATAAGGGAATTTCTGTCTCCTGGAATTTATAATCTCTGGGGATTGTGTGCAGAATTTTGTGGTGAGATGAACCCTTATCCTAATTATAATTCAGGCGTTTTTATTCTGAATTTGGACCCTATTGTTCTCCAATGACTGGAAGCATCTAGAAACTTATTTGGAGGTCATGTTCCAGACAGAAGATGTGATTCAAATGTTGCAGCTGTCCATCTTAGCGCGTGAGTCTTGGACTGCCAAACCTATAAAATTGAATCTCAGTCAGTGTTAATTCGAAAGTTTGTAGCTAGTGCTGTAGTTTTGGCTAACATACGATATGGAAAGTGGCCTGTACCACCGAGAAAAAAATCCATAAAGCTCTAGAGAAGCAACCCCCTGTGTAAGGAAACTGTTGCATGAAATACCGGTTTCTAGTTTACGGAGGAAGGAGTGATGCAGACTAATACAAATTATTGAAACCTTCCTTACAACCAGGGTAGAAAATGGCTTTCTCTTCTTCTGGAATTCACCTCTGAAAAACCGAATAGAAAGTTACTTGGTGACATACCTGTAAAAGAAAGAGAAAAAAATAAACAAACTTACTTTTTAAAATCTCTTATAGTTGACGCTTCAATTAAATTGTATGCCAAAAATGTCTAGGGTCGTGCATGGGTACAATAATGACTGATTGGTGTAGTAACTGGCTATAGAGACAATAAAAATAAAACAGTTTGCTGACTGAGTGATGTCTTGGGAACCGTTATATCAATCGGATGGTATTGTTGTCAATGAACATATTTTTGAAGAGGCCAACATCAATATGTGTAACATCTGCGTGGACCATGACAACAAAGCTTTGAATTGTGACTTTACAAATATTTAAACTTTGATATGGGAAAGGCATAAATCAAAGTCAAAGGCAGCCAAGGTTCAATATGGTGAAAGGAAAGTGCAGGATTAGGGTGATAAATAATTTTTTTTTACGTCAACCTGCAGAAAGTTTTGCTCCTACCCATGATACTACAGATAAACGAGTGCTTTTTCATTAGTCAATTTATTGTCTTAGACGATATATTTTGCCCTGAACTAAAACTGGACGGAAACTGTTTGCGTCGTTTGGAACGAGACTCACGTGAAACATGGCACTGAAAATGCGCAAGTACATTCGTTAAGGTCAATCCAAACTCCGCGGGCATCCAAATTCTTGAGTTCTGGGCTGACTACTGCAAAGCTCAAAATAAAAATTGAACAATTTTCAAAACTCTTACTTTACTTGTCAATGATAATAGCCAGCTTGATCTGCAGCAAATTCGTCTCAAGTTTCTTACAAAGAAACTTCTGCAATTAGAGGATAGATGATTTTGAAAGTCATGAAGTAAGATAAACGTATTGCTATTACGAATTGAATATTTCTGAGTGTGGAAAAGAGAAAAGAAGTCGGACTAGCTCACGTTCAAAATAACTGTTGGTGTAGAAGTTGCGTTTGTCAGAAGGGATTTTTCGCTTTTTTACAAACTCTATTTTGGCGAATAGTCTTACTGTAAGTGTGATTTGTTGAAGATAAGCGTGAAGAGGAAAGTGCCTATGCCGAAATGTAGAAGTACGAACAGATTCATTGCAGGGGCGAAAGAGAAAACCGTGCACTCTCGTTTGCCACACGCTCTACTGTAAAATAGACATTTCTGGGATTGCTTGCAAGTTACTGTTAGCGTCTGAAATTTGGCAGACGAAGAGAGTTACGAAGATGAGCTGGACTCAACGATATATCAGCGAAAGCTTAGCGTGTCAGTAAATTTGTGCACTTTTTGACCGTTTAATTTTGAGTACATTTTGAATGAATCTTTTTTTTTTTACTTCAACTAGTTCTTAATTTACAGGTTGAAATAATAGAATATTCACGGCTTTGCCATGAGTTGGGGAATGCTACGTTTCCTCTGCTCCTTTCACGATTTTGCTCCCTCTTTCTCCGAAATCCCTAACAAAACCGTTAATTTGATACCGTTTTTTCATAACTCGATATAGAGTTAAATTTTCAACATAAAAAAAAGATTAGGTTAAAAAGCACCATTCTAAACACATACCTTTTTTTTAATCACCTAAGGATTAAAGATAGAGCGATTCTTAGTTTTTGAAACTTCAAAACCGCTTTTGAAAAGTGCAAAAAATCGAAAGGTGGAGATACTACTCAGATTACATATTTTTTTTTTTTTACTTAGCATTAAATAATGTAGTTTATGGGACTTTAAATGATTGACTAGTTATTTTCTTGGTAATTAGACTCAAACTTAATGTTGCACAAAATTAATGTTGACGTCAGTTGGCATCATAAATTTGCTTGTTTTTCTTTTTATTCCAATATTTCCTTTAATTTGTAACTTCTTTTATTTCAGAACAAATTGGATATGCTTTTAATCAAGGTAAAAAGAGCATTTATACTAGTTTCAGGGAAAAAGAAGCTCATAACAATAACAAGCTTGATCTTTTTTTTATTTTTTTTTATTTTAGTTTTTTCTTCTCATGGGTTTTCTCTTCCTTCAGAGTAAAACCTTGGAAAATGTCCAAGTTATAGATATCCGTTTTCCTAGGCTTCTTTATGCTTTTTATCTCAACGATGTAAAACAATACCATTGGAAAATAAACATTATTGATTGACACTGAATTGACTTGTATTTCATTTATAATAAAATCTTCATTTACGATTTCAAGATGAAGCCCTAGTTTTCTTTGCCTTGTTTTTACCTAAACTGAACCATGATATTTATTGGTCCTTTACATTTAACTCATTTAACCTCAATATTCTCAGCGAATTTAAATGAACATAGTTGTTTCATTTAGACAATCAGAAGAAGAAAGGCTTTAGCGTTGCTTGTAGTAGCCATTTGCCTTCAACATATTATTTGCATTTTTTTAGAGGACCCTTTTGTAGGAAAGGGGTGGTCTTAGAAACTTCTGGGGTGAATTATTCAATTAGAAATTGAAATCTCTCGTGACCTTTTTAAGACTCAAAGTATTAGTAGTAATGTATTAATAAATCCGAAACTAGATCGTGTAAAGCGACCAAACACGTTACATTTGGAACTAGATATGGAACTAGATCGAATAAAACGACCCTAAGACGATATATTCAGGCTATAATAATATACTGAACTAACAGCCTGATGCATCTATACATTTGGAACTAGATACAGAACTAGATCGTATAAAACTTGTCAGACCACTTTCTGCAGCTACATCCATTTCTGGACCAATCAGAGATGTTTCTACTAACGATACATCATAGGACAGATTTCTGAGTCAAAAGTTGTCAAACAGATTAATAGCATGTAGCTTATAAGTATCAGGGATCTCGTCCAATATCGATTACATTATTAGAGGTATCAAAGGTATCTCAGTTGGATAATTCTGGTCTGAAGGGTCTTAATTAATGATTTGAATAATAGGATTTATTCGTGATTAGTACATGTAGGATATCAAGAATAAGAGTGATAAAAGGGTTAAAACTGCTTACCAGT
Organism: Artemia sp. Qi Xiang Cuo; assembly: GCF_049724085.1. Taxonomy (NCBI): domain Eukaryota; kingdom Metazoa; phylum Arthropoda; class Branchiopoda; order Anostraca; family Artemiidae; genus Artemia; species Artemia sp. Qi Xiang Cuo. The sequence goes on from NC_142813.1 coordinate 26,554,825, forward strand.
TAAGGTAAGTCTAAGGGGTTGGTAGGAAACTAATAAAGTCTTAGATGTCAAGAGAAGAATTTTAATATAGAAATTCAGAACAGTCCTTAGAAATCCTAACTAGCTCCCAACTAGTCCCCAACTAGTTCCCAAGGAACTTATTCTACTGGACATTTTATTCTGATTAATTATTCAATTTCGGTTCGTTTTTTTTTTTTTTTATTCTTTAATAGTAGTATACGTTGGTTCCGATTGTGAACTAATGATGGAACTGGGTTCTAACTGACATTGTGCTACGACTGCTTATTCAAGTACGGCATGTTCGGTTTTTGATTCAATCTTTAATTCCGTTTTACGATTTTACATGGTCTTTTAGAAAATATGCCATGGTTTCTATCTGACATTGAGCTATCCCTGCTAATTACAGGATATTACGAATTGGGTTTCATTTATTCTTTCATACTGGTATCCGCTCATTTTTAGTGGATGTTAATGTAGGAAATTATTTATTCCGGACATGTTATTACGATTGTTTATTCAATTTCAGAAATCTAAATTTTTCCATAGAAGATAGAAAAAAGTTATACTTCAATTGGGAATATTCTTCATAAAGATAAAAAGTTTCTCAACGAAGTGAAGAAAAATTCAAGTTCTCTTCTGAATTTTCTCAAAGAAAAGAAAACAGTTACAGTTCAATTCTATTTTTTTCCAAAGAAAATAAAAAAGCTTCCATTTCAGTTCTTAATTTTTTCAGACATAAAAGAAATTTTTAAGTCCTATTCTAAATTTTTCCGTAGAAGATAGAAAAAAGTTATACTTTGATTGTGAATATTCACCATCAAGATAAAAAGTTCCACTTTAATTCTGAGTTTTCTCAACAAAGTGAAGATAAGTTCAAGTTCTCTTCTGAATTTTTCCGAAGAAGAGAAAAAAGTTTCACTTCAGTTCAACTTTAATTCTGAGTTATCTCAAAGAAGTGAAGAAAAGTTCAAGTTCTCTTCTGAATTTTTCCCCAGGAGAGAAATAGTTCCACTTTTAATTCTAAGTTTTCTTGAATAAGTGAAGAAAAGTTTAAGTTCTCTTCTGAATTTTCTACAAGAAAAGAAAAAAAGTTACAGTTCAATTCAAATTTTTTTCGTAGAGGATATAAGTTCTGTTAATCTATCTCAGTTTTCTAATATACCCCCTATAAGCCGCTAGTAGTATCTATGCCTCTGAAAGTTCCTTTTCTTACATCTTCGTCTTTTTCATAGGAATTCTAAGCGTTTGATGTGCTACCATTCCCTAAAAATAATGAACTCATATCTCATAACAAAGTAATGTATAAAATATTTTTAATGAAATAACAACATGTAGAATATCAATATAAGAAAACATGTCTCTATTTATACTGTAGCTACTGTCTCCTCTTAGTTCGTAATTAGTAGGATAATCATTAATCCAGTTTGAGTCATACACAATCTTTACTGTTCCTCTATTAACTCAATCTCAAAACGACCAGAAACGTGTTGAAGAATAATTGAAACCCAATTCGTGCCATAAATGAACTAAAAATGAGAGTAAAATGTCCTTTAGCAATAAGTTCCTATATCAACTTTAGCAATAAGTTCCTATATAGAAATTACTGCTAAATAATAAATGAAACCCAAAGAGAACCGAAATTGAATAAACAATCATAATAAAATGTCCAGTAGAAATAAGTTCCTAAATTAACTCAAACCCAAAACGACAAGATACTAGTTTTAAAGAATAAATGCAACCCAAAACGAATAAAATTGAATAAAAATGATAATACAATTTCAATTATAAACAAGTTCATATATTAACTAAGTCTCAAAACGACCGGAAAATACTTTCAATTGGTAAATCAAACTACAAACGAACCGAAATTAAATTAGAAATTATAGCAAAATCTCCAGCATAAATAAGTTAATACATTAACTTACACTAAGAATGAGCGGATAATACTATGAAATGATAAATGAAACTCAAAACGAACTGCAATTCAATAAACAGTCATAATAAACTGTCCAGTAGACACCATTGCAAACATTAAAAAAGACCAACTTAAACCATAAAACAGTGTTAAAGATTGATTCAAGCACAATTCATGCCGTACTTGAATAAGCAATTGTAACAAAATGTCCGGTAGAACGCAGTGACTTCATTAACGTACTACCGGAACAGCCGGAAATTATTACTAAAGAATAATTGAAACACCATAGGAACTGGAATTGAATAAACAGTGATAATACAATGTCAATTAGAAGTAAGTGCATATATTAACTCAATCTCAAAGCGACCAGAAATTACTGTTAAAGAATAAATGAAACCCAAAACGAACCGAAACCAAATGAGTTACCCTTTTGATATCTGTAACAAGTGCTAATAATGAATAAATTATGGGCCTTCAGGCAGAAATCTAGTTAAAAAATAGTTGGGAACTAGTTGAAAACTAGTTGGGAACTAGTTGAGAACTAATTGGGAACTAGTTGGAAACTAGCTGGGAACTAGTTGGGGACTAGTTGGGAACTAGTTAGGATATCTAAGGACTGTTCTGAATTTCTATATTAAAATTCTTCTCTTGACATCTACAACTTTATTAGTTTTTTACCAACCCCTTAGACTTACCTTAACTGGAAAGCAGTTTTATCCCGTTTATCACTCTTATTCTTGATATCCTACATGTACTAATCACGAATAAATCCTATTATTCAAATCATTAATTAAGACCCTTCAGACCAGAATTATCCAATTGAGATACCTTTGATACCTCTAATAATGTATGCAATACTGGACGAGATCCCAGATACCATTAAGCTACAGGCTATTAACCTGTTTGACAACTTTTGACTCAGAAATCTGTCCTACGATGTGCCGTTAGTAGACACATCTCTGATTGGTCAAGGAATGGATTTAGCTGCAGAAAGTGGTCTGACAAGTTTTATACGATCTAGTTCTGTATCTAGTTCCAAATGTATAGATGCATCAGGCTGTTAGTTCAGTATATCATTATAGCCTGAATATATCGTCTTAGGGTCGTTTTATACGATCTAGTTCCATATCTAGTTCCAAATATAACGGGTTTGGTCGCTTTGTACGATCTAGTTTCGGATTTATTAATACATTACTACTGTGACTAGATAGTAGCCGCCCCCTCCATTTCCCCTTTTCACCACCCTCCCCAGACAACCGACTGACCTCCAAAGACATCCGAATAAAATTTTCCAGATATCCATTTTATTTTAAATATCGAGGTTGTCAATAGATAGGCCTGGGATGGCATGACCCCCCTGCCTGAGCAAACAAATGAAGCCTATCAGAACCAGAAATTAAACTGAATTCTGATATAAGACTGAAATTCATAATCACATCAAACGTAAAGATAAAAAGAAATTTGCCATGGGTGAATAGATGAATCTTAAAGCAAACAGAAATTAAAATAGAAAAGTCAAACTTAAAACGAACAGAAATTATCACAAATAACTCCAGGGCTACTGGTACTGGTACCCTTAACCCTCTAAAGGCCATAAAATGATTTGTGCTTAACTGAAAACGATTTGTGCTTTGAACAGTGTGTTTTTAATTTAATGTTACTCTTTATTTTTTGAAAACTTTGTGTTATTGGTATTGAAAAAGTTTTTACAAAAATAATAGTAGAAAGGGGGGTAAAGGTCCCACGAGTACACCATATATGGGCATAGAGTCCCTAGGGAGAACACCTGTGCTGTCAGTCCCAGAGGGGCACCAAATATGGGCATGGAATCCCCAGGGAGAACACGTTTCCGAGAAATGTCTCTGGGCGAAATTTATTAATGTCTTTGGAGTTCGTTCAAGAGAATTGTTTCCGGCTGAAGTTTATTAATGTCTGACAGGTGATGTCAAGGTTGATTGATTTGTCATGAAAGGAGAATTGTTTCCAGGCGAATGTTTTGATCTTAGAGATGAAGAGATTAACGCGGGAAAGGGTTTCTTAGTAATTTCAAATGTGACAGTGCAGGGATGCCAAAAACAAAAGGAACACGCTGAAATTACGTTTAGGGTTATTTGGGCGAAAGCGTTTTAGATATTTTAGGGAATTATTTCGGCGAAACAGTTAGAGACATTTTAAAAGATGATTTTAGAAGAGGTTTTAGAAGAAGATTTGAGGGTGAAACTCTGTGATCGTTATAATACACAAGTTCCATTTGAACAGTGTCGTAAGGTCCCCTACCCCAACCCCAAAGGGCTCCGATCCCCCATACCCGAACCCCGAACGAAGCCCCGGTCCCCAAAGGTCCCCCGGGCTCCCAAAGGGCCCCCGCCGTCCCAAGGCCCCTGAGCCCCCATTTTTTAATACTTTTACATTTTAAATTACACACACACATAAACTTACACACATACAAAAAAACTTACACACACAAAAAAACTTACACACACACAAAAACTTGCACACACACACACACTCAAAAACTAACACACACACACACGCAAAAACTAACAAACAAACAAAAACTTACACACAAACAAAAATTTACACACACAAAAAAACTAACCCAAAAACACAAAAAATTACAAGCCAACAAAAACTTACAAATACACCAAAAAACTATCGAAAACACACAAAAAAACTTACTCAAACAAAAAAAAAAACACTCACAAAAAAACTTAAATACAGAAACAAACAAACACACACATAAAAACACTTACACACACACACAAAAAAACTTACACACACACACAAACTAAAACTTACACACACACAAAAACTAACACACACACACAAAAACTAACACACACACAAAAACTTACACACACACACACACAAAAAAACTTACACACACAAAAAAAAAATTACACACACAAAAACAATTACACACACACACACAAAAACTTACACACACACACAAAAACTTACACACACACACACACAAAAACTTACACACACACACAAAAACTTACACACAAAAAAACACAACAGAAAAACAACAAGATTACACACACACAAAAAAATTACACACACACAAAAACTAACACACACACACACACAAAAACACACACACAAAAACTTACACACACACAAAAACTTACACACACACACACACACAAACTTACACAGACAAAGTTTTGCTTAACACTAACAAACCTTCTCATCAAAGTAACAATATTTTACCTTAAAACTAACATACCTTTACTGAACACACACAAATGTCTCTTAGAAATAATATTTTACATCAGTGATAACACTTTTTCTGTTCGAACTAGCAAGTTTTCTACCAAAGATACCAAATTTTCCACTTCAGTTCAGATTTTTCTCAAAGAGATGAAAAAATTTAAAATACTGTTCCAAAATTTTTCATAGAAGATAGATTAGTTCAAGTTCACTTCTGAATTTTCTCAATGAAAATGAAATAAGCTATTGATCAATTCTATTTTCCCAAAATAATATAAAAATTTTCCATTTCAGTTCAGATTTTTCTCAAAGAGATGAAAAAATTTAAAATACTGTTCCAAATTTTTCATAGAAGATAGAAAAGTTCAAGTTCTCTTCTGAATTTTACCAAAGAACAGAATTAAATTATAATTTCTCCAGAGAAAATAAAAAGCTTCCACTTCAGTTTTAAGTTCACCAAGACCAGAAATATAAAGTTCACTTCTAAATTTTTCCGTAGAAGATAGGAAAAGTTATACTATGATTGTGATTATTTTCAATGAAGATAAAAAGTTTCACTATAATTCTAAATTTTCTTAAATTCAGTTCCGAATTTTCACAAGAGATGAAAAAATTTTAAGTTCTGTTCCAAGTTTTTCATAGAAGATAGCAAAAGTTATACTTTAATCGGTAATATTCAATTTCTATTCTTAATTTTATGAACGAACATAACTCGATCCCAATTTTCTCCAGGGAAAATAAAAAGCTTCCACTTAAGTCTTAATTTCACTATGACTAAAAAATTTAAAGTCTTCTTCTAGACTTTTCCATAGAAGATATGAAAAGTTATACTATGATTGTGATTATTTTCTATGAAGATAAAAAGTTTCACTTTAATTCTAATTTTCTTAAATTCGGTTCCGACTTTTCACATAGAGATGAAAAAATTTAAAGTTCTGTTCCAATTTTTCGATAGAAGATTGGAAAAGTTATACTTTGATCGTGAATATTCAAGTTCTCTTCTGAATTTTACCAAAGAACACAATTCAATTCTAATTTCTCCAGAGAAAATAAAAAGCTTCCACTTCAGTTTTAAGTTGACCAAGACATAAAAAATTTAAAGTTCAGTTCTAAATTTTTCCATAGAAGATAGGAAAATTTATACTATGATTGTGATTATTTTCCATTAAGATAAAAAGTTTCACTTTAATTCTAAATTTTTTTTAATTCAGTTCCGACTTTTCTCAAAGAGATGAAAAAATTTAAAGTTCTGTTCAAAATTTTTCATAGAAGATAGGAAAAGTTATACTTTGATAGTGAATATTCTTCATGAAGATATGGAGCTCCACTTTAATTCTGAGTTTTCTCGAAGAAGTGCAAAATGTACAAGTTCTCTTCTGAATTTTCTTAGAGAAGAGAAAAAAAGTTAGCTCAATTCTGAAATTTACCAATGAAAATGAAAAAGCTTCCTTTTCAGTTCCTAATTTCTCAAACACATAAAAAATTAAAAGTTCAATTCTAAATTTTTCCATAGAAGATAAGATTGGTTATACTATGATTGTGATTATTTTCCATGAAGATAAAAAGTTTCGCTTTATTTCTAATTTTTCTTAAATTCAGTTCATTCACCTAACCACCAAAAGCAATAGGTTAGGTTAGGTTAGGTTAGGTATAAATAAATATTAATAAATAATTAGAAAGATTTCTCCATTTTTAAGTTAGGTTAGGTAGTTTAACTTATCATGAATGCTCATGATAAGCTAACCTAACTTAAACATGGTAAAAAGTTAGGTTAGGTTAGGCTAGATTAAGCTAGGTTAGGTTAAGTTAGGTTAGATTAGGTTAACCTACGTACGCGCGCGTACGTAGGCTAACCTAACCTAACCTAACCTAACCTAACCTAAACTAACTTAACCTAACCTAACCTAACATAACCTAACTTTTTACCATGTTTAAGTTAGGTTAGCTTATCATGAGTGTTCATGATAAGTTAAACTAACCTAACCTAACTTAAACATGTAGAAATGTTTCTAATTATTTATTAATATTTATTTATAGATAACCTAACCTATTGTTTTTGGTGGTTAGATGAATGAACAGAATTTAAGAAAAATTAGAAATAAAGTGAAACTTTTATCTTCATGGAAAATAATCACAATCATAGTATAACCAATCCTATCTTCTATGGAAAAATTTAGAATTGAACTTTAAATTTTTTATGTCTGAGAAATTAGGAACTGAAAAGGAAGTTTTTCATTTTCATTAGTAAATTTCAGAATTTAGCTAACTTTTTTTCTCTTCTCTATGAAAATTCAGAAGAGAACTTGTACATTTTGCACTTCTTCGAGAAAACTCAGAATTAAAGTGGAGCTCCATATTTTCATGAAGAATATTCACAATCAAAGTATAACTTTTCCTATTTTCTATGAAAAATTTGGAACAGAACTGTAAATTTTTTCATCTCTTTGAGAAAAGTCGGAACTGAATTTAAAAAAATTTAGAATTAAAGTGAAACTTTTTATCTTAATGGAAAATAATCACAATCATAGTATAACTTTTTCTATCTTCTATGGAAAAATTTAGAACTGAACTTTAAATTTTTATGTCTTGGTGAACTTAAAACTGAAGTGGAAGCTTTTTATTTTCTCTGGAGAAATTAGGATTGAATTGTTTTCTTTGGTAAAATTCAGAAGAGAACTTGAATATTCACGATCAAAGTGTAACTTGTCTAATCTTCTATCTAAAATTTGGAACAGAAAGTTATATTTTTTCTTCTCTTTGTGAAAATTCGGATTTGAATTTAAGACAATTTAGAATTAAAGTGAAAATTTTCATCCTAACTGAAAATAATAATATTCATATTATAACTTATCCTATCTTCTACGTAAAAATTTAGAACTAAACTTTAAATTTTTTATGTCTTGGTGAACTTAAAACTGAAGTGGAAGCTTTTATTTTTCTGGAGAAATTAGAATTGAATTGTGTTCTTTGGTAAAATTCAGAAGAGAACTTGAATATTCACGATGAAAGTATAACTTTTCCTATCTTCTATGAAAAATTTGGAACAGAACTTTAAATTTTTTCATCTCTTTGTGAAAATTCGGAACTGAATTTAAGAAAATTTAGAATTATAGTGAAACTTTTTATCTTCATGGAAAATAATCACAATCATAGTATAACTTTTCCTATCTTCTACGGAAAAATTTAGAACTGAACTTTAAATTTATCATGTCTTGGTGAGCTTAAAAATGACGTGGAAGCTTTTTATTTTCTCTGGAGAAATTAGAATTTAATTCTGTTCTTTGGTAAAATTCAGAAGAGAACTTGAATATTTCTATCTTCTATGAAAAATTTGGAACAGTATTTTAAATTTTTTCATCTCTTTGAGAAAAATCTGAACTGAAGTGGAAAATTTTTATATTATTTTGGGAAAATAGAATCGATCACTTCAGCTGTTCAGTTTCACCGAAGATTCTAAGTTAAAAAATTTAAAGTTCACTTCTAAATTTTTCCGTAGAAGATAGGAAAAGTTATACTATGATTGTGATTATTTTCAATGAAGATAAAAAGTTTCACTATAATTCTAAATTTTCTTAAATTCAGTTCCGAATTTTCACAAAGAGATGAAAAAATTTAAAGTTCTGTTCCAAATTTTTCATAGAAGATAGGAAAAGTTATACTTTCATCGTGAATATTCAAGTTCTCTTCTGAATTTTACCAAATAACATAATTCAATTCTAATTTCTCCAGAGAAAATAAAAAGCTTCCACTTAAGTTTTAAGTTCACCAATACATAAAAAATTTAAAGTTCAGTTCTAAATTTTTCCATAGAATATAGGAAAATTGATACTATGATTGTGATTATTTTCTACTAAGATGAAAAGTTTCACTTTAATTCTAAATTTTCTTAAATTCAGTTCCGACTTTTCACATAGAGATGAAAAAATTTAAAGTTCTGTTCCAATTTTTCGATAGAAGATTGGAAAAGTTATGCTTTGATCGTGAATATTCAAGTTCTCTTCTTAATTTTACCAACGAACACAATTCAATCCTAATTTCTCCAGAGAATATAAAAAGCTTCCACTTCAGTTTTAAGTTCACCAAGACATAAAAATTTAAAGTTCAATTCTAAATTTTTCCGTAGAAGATAGAAAAAGTTATACTATGATTTAGATTATTTTCAATTAAGATAACAAGTTTCATTTTCATTCTAAATTTTTTTAAATTCAGTTCCGATTTTTCTCAAAGAGATGAAAAAATTTAAAGTTGTGTTCCAAATTTTTCATAGAAGATAGGAAAAGTTATACTTTGATTGTGAATATTCTTCATCAAGATATGGATCTCCACTTTAATTCTGAGTTTTCTCGAAGAAATGTAAAATGTACAAGTTCTCTTCTGAATTTTCATAGAGAAGAGAAAAAAAGTTACCTCAATTCTGAAATTTACCAATGAAAATAAAAAAGCTTCCATTTCAGTTCCTAATTTCTCAAAGACATAAAAAATTTAAAGTTCTTATCTAAATTTTTCCGTAGAAGATAGGAGTGGTTATACTATGATTGTGATAATTTTTCATGAAGATAAAAAGTTTCACTTTATTTCTAATTTTTCTTAAATTCAGCTCATTCATCTAACCACCAAAAACAATAGGTTAGGTTAGGTTAGCTATAAATAAATATTAATAAATAATTAGAAAGATTTTTACATGTTTAAGTTAGGTTAGGCTAGTTTAACTTATCATGAGTGCTCATGATAAGTTAACATAACTTAAACATGGTAAAAAGTTAGGTTAGGTTAGTTTAGGCTAGATTAAGTTAGGTTAGGTTAAGTTAGGTTGGGTTAGGTTAGGTTAGCCTACGTACGCGCGCATACGT
>NC_142813.1:26565305-26612313 GCF_049724085.1 Artemia sp. Qi Xiang Cuo
TGTGTGTTATAATTAGTTTTTGTGTGTGTGTAAGTTTTTGTGTGTGTGTAAGTTTTTTGTGTGTGTGTAAGTTTTTGTATGTGTGTAAGTTTTGTGTGTGTGTGTAAGTTTTTGTGTGCGTGAACGTTTTTTTTTTTTTTTTGATGTTTTTGTGTGTGTGTGTATGATTTTGTGTGTGTGTAATTGTGTGTGTGTGTGTATGTTTTTGTGTGTGTGTATGTTTGTGTGTTTTTTAAAGATTTTGTGTGTGTTTATTATTTTGTGTGTGTGTATTTTTTTTTGTGTGTGTATTATTGCGTTATTGGGTATTTTTTTGTGTGTGTGTGTGTGTGTGTGTGTAAGTTTGTGTGTCTGTGTGTGTGTGTTTAAGTTTTTTATTGTGTGTGTAAGTTTTAGTTTTTGTGTGTTCGTTAGTTTTTGTGTGTGTTTGTTAGTTTTTGTGTGTGTGTAAGTTTCTATGTTGGTGTAAGTTTTTTTGTGTGTCTTTTAGTTTTTTTTTTTGTGTAAGTTTTTTTGTGTGTGTGTAAGTTTTTTTGTTTGTGTGTAAGTTTTTTTTCTTCTCTTAGTTTTTGTGTGTGTGTATGTTTTTCTGTGTGTATGTGTTTGTGTGTTTTTAAGTTTTTGTGTGTGTGTAAGTTTTTGTGTGTGTGTAATTTTTTGTGTGTGTGTGTGTGTATGTGTTTTTTTTTGTTTTAGTTTTTGTGTTTGAGTTAGTTTTTGTCTGTGTAAGTTATACTTTCATCGTGAATATTCAAGTTCTCTTATGAATTTTACCAACGAACAAAATTCAATTCTAATTTCTCCAGAGAAAATAAAGAGCTTCCACTTCAGTTTTAAGTTCACCAAGACATAAAAAATTTAAAGTTCAGTTCTAAATTTTTCCGTAGAAGATATTAAAAGCTATACTATGATTTTGATTATTTTCCATGAAGATAAAAAGTTTCACTTTAATTCTAAATTTTCTTAAATTCAGTTCCGACTTTTCTCAAAGAGATGAAAAAATATAAAGTTCTGTTCCAAATTTTCGATAGAAGATTGGAAAAGTTATACTTTGATCGTGAATATTCAAGTTCTCTTCTGAATTTTACCAAAGAAAACAATTCAATTCTAATTTCTCCAGAGAAAATAAAAGCTTCCACTTCAGTTTTAAGTTCACCAAGACATAAAAATTTAAAGTTCAGTTCTAAATTTTTCCATAGAAGATAGGAAAATTTATACTATGATTGTGATTATTTTCCATTAAGATAAAAAGTTTCACTTTAATTCTAAAATTTTTTTAATTCAGTTCCGACTTTTCTCAAAGAGATGAAAAAATTTAAAGTTGTGTTCCAAATTTTTCATAGAAGATAGGAAAAGTTATACTTTGATTGTGAATATTCTTCATGAAGATATGGAGCTCCACTTTAATTCTGAGCTTTCTCGAAGAAGTGCAAAATGTACAAGTTCATCTTCTGAATTTTCATAGAGAAGAGAAAAAAAGTTAGCTAAATTCTGAAATTTACTAATGAAAATGAAAAACTTCCTTTTCAGTTCCTAATTTCTCAAAGACATAAAAAATTTAAAGTTCAAATCTAAATTTTTCCATAGAAGATAGGATTGGTTATACTATGATTGTGATTATTTTCCATGAAGATAAAAATTTTCACTTTATTTCGAATTTTTCTTAAATTCAGTTCATTCATCTAACCACCAAAAACAATAGGTTAGGTTAGGTATAAATAAATATTAATAAATAATTAGAAACATTTCTCCATGTTTAAGTTAGGTAAGGTTAGGTTAACTTATCATGAGCGCTCATGATAAGCTAACCTAACTTAAATATGGTAAAAAGTTAGGTTAGGTTAGTTTAGGCTAGATTAAGTTATGTTAAGTTAGGTTAGGTTAGGTTAGCCTACGTACGCGCGCGCACGTAGGCTAACCTAATCTAACCTAACTTAACCTAACCTAACTTAATCTAGCCTAACATAACCTAACTTTTTACCATGTTTAAGTTAGGTTAGCTTATCATGAGCGCTCATGATAAGTTAAACTAGCCTAACCTAACTTAAACATGTAGAAATGTTACTAATTATTTATTAATATTTATTTATACCTAACCTAACCTATTGCTTTTGGTGGTTAGGTGAATGAACTGAATTTAAGAAAAATTAGAAATAAAGCGAAACTTGTTATCTTCATGGAAAATAATCACAATCATAGTATAACCAATCTTATCTTCTATGGAAAAATTTAGAATTGAACTTTTAATTTTTTATGTGTTTGAGAAATTAGGAACTGAAAAGGAAGCTTTTTCATTTTCATTGGTAAATTTCAGAATTGAGCTAACTTTTTTTCTCTTCTCTATGAAAATTCAGAAGAGAACTTGTACATTTTGCACTTCTTCGAGAAAACTCAGAATTAAAGTGGAGCTCCATATCTTCATGAAGAATATTCACAATCAAAGTATAACTTTTCCTATCTTCTATGAAAAATTTGGAACAGAACTTTAAATTTTTTCATCTCTTTGAGAAAAGTCGGAACTGAATTTAAAAAAATTTAGAATTAAAGTGAAACTTTTTATCTTCATAGAAAATAATCACATTCATAGTACAACTTTTTCTATCTTCTACGGAAAAATTTAGAACAGAACTTTAAATTTTTTATGTCTTGGTGAACTTAAAACTGAAGTGGAAGCTTTTTATTTTCTCTTGAGAAATTAGGATTGAATTATGTTCTTTGGTAAAATTCAGAAGAGAACTTGAATATTCACGATCAAAGTATAACTTTTCCAATCTTCTATCGAAAATTTGGAACAGAACTTTAAATTTTTTCATCTCTATGTGAAAAGTCGGAACTGAATTTAAGAAAATTTAGAATTAAAGTGAAACTTTTTATCTTCATGGAAAATAATCACAATCATAGTATAACTTATCATATCTTCTACGGAAAAATTTAGAACTGAACTTTAAATTTTTTATGTCTTGGTGAACTTAAAACTGTGGTAAAATTCAGAAGAGAACTTGAATATTCAAGATGAAAGTATAACTTTTCCTATCTTCTATGAAAAATTTGGAACAGAACTTTAAATTTTTTCATATCTTTGTGAAAATTTGGAACTGAATTTAAGAAAATTTAGAATTAAAGTGAAACTTTTTATCTTCATAGAAAATAATCACAATCATAGTATAACTTTTCCTATCTTCTACGGAAAAATTTAGAAGTGAACTTTAAATTTTTTATGTCTTGGGGAACTTAAAATTGAAGTGGAAGCTTTTTATTTTCTCTGGAGAAATTAGAATTTAATTATGTTCTTTGCTAAAATTCAGAATAGAACTTGAACTTTTCTATCTTCTACGAACAATTTGGAACAGTATTTTAAATTTTTTTCATCCCTTTGAGAAAAATCTGAACTGAAGTGGAAAATTTTTATATTATTTTGGGAAAATACAATCGATCAATAGCTTATTTCATTTTCATTGAGAAAATTCAGAAGTGAACTTGAACTTTTCTATCTTCTATGACAAATTTGGAACTGTATTTAAAATTGTTTCATCTCTTCGAGAAAAATCTGAACTGAAGTGGAAAATGTGGTATCTTTGATAGAAAACTTGCTAGTTGGAACAGAAAAAGTGTTATCCCTGACGAAAAATATTATTTCTAAGAGACATTTGTGTGTGTTCAGTAAAGTTATGTTAGTTTTAAGGTAAAATATTGTTACTTTGATGAGAAGGTTTGTTAGTGTTAAGGAAAACTTTGCGTGTGTAAGTTTGTGTGTGTGTTTAAGTTTTTATGTGTGTGTAAGTTTTTGTGTGTATGTGTGTGTAAGTTTGTGTGTTTGTGTTTAAGTTCTTATGTGTGTGTAAGTTTTTTTTTGTGGTTGTAAGTTTTAGTGTGTGTGTAATTTTTTTGTGTGTGTAGTTTTGTTTTTGTGTGGGTTAGTTTTTTTGTGTGTTTATGTTAGTTTGTTTGTTTGTGTCTGTTTAAGTTTTTTTGTGTTTGGAAGTTTTTGTGTGTGTGTGTAATTGTTTGTGTGTGTGTGTATGTTCTTATGTATGTGATAGTGTTTTTTTGTGTTTTTATGTTTTTTTGTGTGTGTATGTTTTTTTTTGTGTGTGTGTAAGTTTTTGTGTGTGTGTAAGTTGTTTGTGTGTGTGTGTGTTTTTGTGTGTGTGTAAGTTTTTGTGTGTGTGTGTGTAAGTTATTGTTTTTGTGGGGATTTTCTTGTGTGTGTGTATGTTTTTGTGTGTGTGTATGTTTTTGTGTGTGTGTAAGTTTTTTTGTGTGTATGAAAGTTTTTTTTTTTGTGTATGTGTTTGTGTGTGTGTGTGTAATTTTCTGTGTGTGTGTGAGTTTTTGTCTGTGTGTTTAATTTTTTTGTGTTTGTTTAAGTTTTTGTGTGTGTGTAATTTTTTGTGTGTGTGTAAGTTTTTGTGTGTGTGTGTGTGTGTGTGTGTGTGTAATTTTTTTCGTGTGTGTTTGTTTTTGTGTGTGTGTAATTTTATGCGTTTGTGTAAGTTTTTGTGTAAGTGTATAAGTTTTTGTGTGTGTGTAAGTTTTTTTGTTTGTGTAAGTTTTTGTTTGTGTGTGTATTTTTTTGTGTGTGTAATTTTGTGTGTGTGTGTAAGTTTTTGTGTTTGTAAGTTTTTGTGTGTGGGTGTAAGTTTTTGTGTGTGTGTGTAAGTTTTTGTGTATATGTGTAAGTTTTTGTGTATATGTGTAAGTTTTTGTGTGTTTGTAAGTTTTTGTGTGTGTGTAAGTTTTTGTGTGTGTTTATAAGTTTATTTGTTTTTGTAATTTTTTTTTGTGTGTGTAAGTTTTTGTTTGGAAGTTTTTGTTTGTGTGTGTGTGTAATTTTGTTTGTTTGTGTTTGTTTTGTGTGTGTGTGTGTGTGTGTGTTTTTTCTTGTGTGTGTGTGTGTGTAAGTTTTTGTGTGTGTGTTAGTTTTTGTGTTTGTGTAATTTTTGTGTGTTTGTGTTAGTTTTGGTGTGTGTGTTTGTTTTGTGTGTGTGTGTACGTGCGGGTGGGTGTGGTTTTTTTTGTGTGTGTGTAAGTTTTTG
Source organism: Artemia sp. Qi Xiang Cuo (assembly GCF_049724085.1). Classification (NCBI taxonomy): domain Eukaryota; kingdom Metazoa; phylum Arthropoda; class Branchiopoda; order Anostraca; family Artemiidae; genus Artemia; species Artemia sp. Qi Xiang Cuo. The sequence continues at coordinate 26,570,342 of NC_142813.1, forward strand.
TGTGTGTGTATGTTTGTTTGTGTTTGTTTTAGTGGTTGTGTGTGTGTAAGATTTTGTGTGTGTGTATGCTTTTGTGTGTGTGTATGTTTTTGTGTGTGTGTATTTTTATTTTTGTTTTTAAGCTTTTTTTTTTTGTGTTTTTTTTTTTTTGTTTGTAAGTTTTTTTGTGTTTATTTTTGTTTTTGTGTTTGTTTTAGTTTTTGTGTGTGTGTATGAGTGGGTGTGCTGTTTAGTTTTTGTGTGTGTGTAAGTTTTTGTGTGTGTGTATTTTTGTGTGTGTGTGTATTTTTTTGTGTGTGTGTAAGTTTTTGTGTGTGTGTAAGTTTTTGTGTGTGTAAGTTTTTTTGTGTGTTTAAGTTTTTGTGTGTGTGTAATTGTTTTTGTGTGTGTGTAAGTTTGATTTGTGTGTGTGTGTGTGATTAAGTTTTTGTGTGTGTTTGTAAGTTTTTGTGTGTGTGTATAAGTTTTTGTGTTTATGTGTAAGTTTTTGTGTGTGTAAGTTTTTATGTGTGTGTAAGTTTTTGTGTGTGTGTGTCAGTTTTTGTGTGTGTTTAAGTTTTTGTGTGTTTTTTTTAGTTATTGTGTGTGTGTAAGTTTTTGTGTGTGTGTGTATTATTTTGTGTGTGTGTAATTTTTTGTGTGTGTATGTTTTTTTGTGTGTGTATTATCTTGTTTGTGTGTATTTGGTTTTTTGTGTGTATGTGTGTGTTTTTGTGAGTGTTAGTTTTTGTGTGTGTGTAAGTTTTTTTGTGTTTGTGAGTTTTTTTGTTTGTGTTATTTTTTGTTTGTTTATTTTTTTGTGTGTGTTTATTTTTTTGTGTGTGTGTGTAAGTTTTTGTGTGTGTGTAAGTTTTTGTGTTTGTATTTTTTGGTGTTTGTGTGTAAGTTTTTGTGTGTGTGTGTGTTAGTTTTAGTGTGTGTGTAAGTTTTTTTTGTGTGTTTAAGTTTTTGTTTATGTTTAAGTTTTTTTGTGTGTGTAAGATTTTGTGTGTGTGAGTAAGTTTTTGTGTGTGTGTAAGTTTTTTTTGTGTTTGTAAGTATTTTTGTGTGTGTAAGTTTTTGTGTGTGTGTAAGTTATTGTGTGTGTGTATGTTTTTGTGTGTGTGTGTGTAATTTCTTGTGTGTGTGTAAGTTTTTTTTTTTGTGTGTAAGTTTTTATGTGTGTAAGTTTTTGTGTGTGTGTAATTTTGTGTGTTCTTGTTTAAGTTTTTGTGTGTGTGTGTATGTTTTTGTGTGTGTTTATTTTTCTGTGTGTGTTTGTGTGTGTGTGTGTAAGTTTGTGTGTGCGCGTTAGTTTTTTTTTGTGTGTGTGTAAGTTTTTGTGTGTGTGCAAGATTTTGTGTGTGTGTGTGTGTGTGTGTAAGTTTTTGTGAGTGTGTGTATTTTTTTGTGTGTGTGTCAGTTTTTGTGTCTGTGTGTAAGTTTTTGTGTGTGTGTAAGTTTGTGTGTGTGTTTGTTATTTTTTGTGTGTGTGTGTGTGTAATTTTTTGTGTGTGTAAGTAAGTTTAGTGTGTGTGTAAGCTTTTGTGTGTGCCCATTTTGAAGTTGGAAAATATTTATATTAATTGGAAAAATAGAAATGATCAATAACTAATTTCTTTTTCATTGAGAAAATTCAGAATAGAACTTGAACTTTTCTTCACTTCGTTGAGAAAATTAAAAATTGAACTAGAAATTTTTATCTTCCGGGAAAATATTCACAAGTATGCTATAGCTTTTTCTATCTACTAAGGAAAAATTTAGAATAGAAATTTAAATTTCTTTATGTCTTTGGTGAACTTAAAACTGAAGTGGAAGATTTTTATTTTCTCTGGAGAAATTACAATTGAAGTGTGTTCTTTGATAAAATTCAGTAGAGAACTTAAACTTTTCTATGTTCCATGAAAAATTAGGTACAGTATTTAAAATTTTTTCATATATTTGAGAAAAATCTGATCCAAAGTGAGCTATTTTTATATTATTTTTAAAAATAGAATTTATAAATTACTAATTCCTTTTTCATTTAGAAAATTCAGAAGAGAACTTGAACTTGTCTTCACTTCATTGAGAAAATTTAAAATTGAAATAGAACTGCTTATATTCCAAGAAAATATTCACAACTATGATATAGCTTTTTCTATCTACTACAGAAAAATTTAGAATTTGTAAAATTGGTTTAAGAAGGAAATTAAGAAAGGAACTGGTTCTGAAAAGATATAATAAAGCCTTTTGAAAAGTATTGCTTGATCTTGGGGTGTGCAAAAAAGTCGTAAAGTAAAGTTGGGGTGAAAAAGATAACTACTTCAACTTGTAAAATTAGTTTATGAAGGACATTAAGAAAAGAACTTGTTCTGAAATGATATAATAAAGCCCTTTGGAAAGTATTGCTTGATGTTGGGGCGTTCAAAAAAGTGGTAAAGTAAAGTTGCGGGGAAAAAGATAAGTATTTCAACTTGTAAAACGGGCTTAGGAAGAAAATTACGTAAAGAACTTGTTCTGAAAAGATATAATAAAGCCTTTTGAAAAGTATTGCTTGATGTTGGGGTAGTCGAAAAGCCTTATAGTAAAGTTGTGGGGGAAAAGATGAGTGCTTCAATTTTTAAAATTGATTTAGGATGGACATTACGTAAAGAACTTGTTCTGAAAAGATATAATAAAGCCTTTTGAAAAGTATTGCCTTATGATGGGGTATGCAAAAAGTCGTAATGTAAAGTTGTGGTGAAAAAGATAAGTACTTCAACTTGTAAAATTGGTTTAGGAAGGACACTAAGAAAATAGATTGTTCTGAAATGCCTTTGAAAAGTATTGCTTGATGTTGAGGTGTGCAAAAAGTCGTAAAGTAAAGTTATGGGGAAAAGGATGGGACCTTCAACTTGTAAAATGGGTTTAGGAGGGACATTAAGAAAGGAACTTGTTCTAAAATGCCTTTTGAAAAGTACTGCTTGGTTTTGGGGCATTCAAAAAGCTGTAAAGTAAAGTTGTGGGTGAAAAGGATGGGTACTTCAACTTGTAAAATGGGCTTAGGAACGACATTAAAAAAAGAACTTATTGTGAAATGCCCTTTGAAAAGTATTGCCTGGTGTTGGGGCACTCAAAAAGCTGTAAAGTAAATTTGTGGGTGAAAAGGATGGGTACTTCAACTTGTATAAAATGGTTTTAGAAAGGACATTATGAAAATAAACGGTTCTGAAATGCCCTTTGAAAAGTATTACTTGGTGATGGGGCATCCAAAAAGCTGTAATGTACATTTTGTTATGACAAGGAGGAGTACTTCAAGTTCTAACATGGGTGTAGGACGAATATTATGAAAAGAACTTGTTCTGAAATGCCGTTTGAAAAGTATTGCTTGGTGTTGGAGCATTCAAAAAGCTATAAAGTAAAGTTGTGGGTGAAATGAATGGGTACTTCAATTTGTAAAATGGGTTTAGGAAGGACATTAAGAAAAGAACTGGTTCTGAAATGCCGTTGAAAAGTATTGCTTGGTGTTGGAGCATTCAAAAAAGCAGTATAGTAAAGTTGTGGGTGTAAAGGATGGGTACTTCAACTTGTAAAATGGGTTTAGGATGGACATTAAGAAAAGAACTTGTTCTGAAAAGATATAATAAAGCCTTAAAAAGTATTAAAATGGGGGTTCAGGGGCCTCTGGGGCGCCGGGGGCCCTTTGGGAGCCCGGTGGATCTTTGGAGACCGGGGGCTTCCTTCGCGGCTGGGGTATGGGGGATCGGATCCCTTTGGGGTTGGGGTAGGGGACCTCACGACACTGTTCAAATGGAACTTGTGTATTATAACGACCACAGAGTTTCACCCTCAAATCCTCTTCTAAAACCTGGTCTAAAATCATCTTTTAAAATGTCTAACTGTTTCGCCAAAATAATTCCTTAAAATGTCTAAAACGCTCTCGCCCAAATAACCCCTAAACGTAATTTCAGCGTGTTCCTTTTGTTTTTGGCATCCCTGCGCTGTCACATTTGAAATTACTAAGAAACCCTTTCCCACGTTAATCTTTTCATCTCTAAGATCAAAACATTCGCTTAGAGACAATTCTCCTTTCATGACAAATCAATCAACCTTGACATCACCTGTCAGACATTAATAAACTTCACCCGGAAACAATTCTCTCGAACGAACTCCAAAGATATTAATAAGCTTCGCCCGGAGACATTTCTCGGAAACGTGTTCTCCCTAGGGATTCCATGCCCATATTTGATGCCCCCTCTAGGACTGACAGCACAGGTGTTCTCCCTAGGGACTCTATGCCCATATATGGTGTACTCGTAGGACCTTTACCCCCCTTTCTACTATTAATTTCTGTTGGTTTTTCATCGTCACAGGCTGATTATTGGTTACATGAAAGAATACTAGAAGATAATTCAGAAACTAAAAAACTCAATTGCAATTGAAATTTTAGGCGAATTTTGAAAGTTCAGTAAAGTATTTGGTCGACCGTAGTTTTGTGCAATCATTTTTAACAGTTTATTTTATAAAATTTAAGTGGTTGGGAGGGGAGATCTATATTCACTTAGATATTGCGTAATTTTTAGTCTTCTATAGGGCTGAAGCCATCCTGACTCCCTTGCTGTAGACACCCTTGAATATACACTTAACTTAAACCACCAATTTATTACAAGAAAGTTTTTATGTTCTATTTGTTGTAAATGTTTGTTTGTTTAAATAAATACTTGTCAAAGTCCTTTGCAAGAAGAGTTCTATTTCGTTGCCCTTAAAAAAAGAAAGAAGAAAAAAACCGTCAAGAATCAATACAACCAGATTTGCTTCCTTAATCTTGTGTCTTAATGGAGGTTCCTTTGTTGCCGTCTACACGCCCAGAAATTTTCAATCAGAAGTCAGTGACTAAAAACAAGAAAAAAAAAAAAAAAATTTTTTTTGCTCTACAAACCAATATAGTCAAATTTGTCTTCCAAAATTTGTTGTCTTAATGAGAGTACCCTTTGTCCAGTCTACTTACCTTTGAAGTTTTGTGCCGATGGGAGATAAGGAGTTCGTCTTCATTGAACCCTACCCGGCCCTGTCTACATGCGCTGTAAGTTTCGAAGCCAATCAAGAGATTAAAAAAAAATTAGGCCCCATTTTTGGCGTCACTGATCAATCAAGCCGATTTGTTATACGTGATATATAGCATTGTAAGTACAAATTATGCGAGTCCTGAGCGATCGGAATTTTTTGCCCTTTATCGAGCGAAAAAAAAACTGTGTTCTAATCTTTTTTGTGCATAGGGGTTGACTTGAGTCAGGATCTTACAGATTTAAGTTTGGAACTTTTCAGAAAAAAAAGCTTTTAGTTTTTTTTAAGCAAGAGAATATTTCACCCAAAAATGTTTCGACCCTAAAAAAAATGTTTTGGAATAAAAAAAATAATCCCGAAACATTAAAATTACCGTGTTTTGTAGTTTGGGTGCAAATAATACTTTTCTATTTAACTTGCTACTTCACTGAGAAGAAAAGGCACCAGAGGGACTCATAGCCAAAATTTTAGGCAGATTGAAGTCAAATAAATTTTTTTCGGGTACCGCTTGTTGCTTCTACGATAAAATTTGAAATCCCCTTATCCTAGCCCAATACTTCTTGAAAGTTCCAAATCAGTCCACAAAGCCGTTCCTGAGATATCTCAGATACTCGTTTTAATAAACTGTTTTCACTTAGTCTCTCTCTATATACGTAGCCACTTCACTATGCGTACATTGTAAGTTCCATAGGGGGGTCATGACACAAAATGTTTAGAATAATTAATGAAAAAACACAATCCCAACTACCCCTTCCGTTCCAGTGAAAAATCTGAGGTCCACTTGGCCTCATCGAACACACCCAGAATGTTTGACCTCGTTCCCACAAGCCGTTCCCAAGATATTGCGAGTAAGCTATTTTGATAATCCGGGTGCAATAGCCTCTTCTGATCTATCTTGTTCCTGTACTGGGAGTAAATAAATTGCAAACACTTTAAGCTGGATCAAAGACCAAGACTTTATTGTTCCTTTTATAACAAGAAACCTAGTAAGAAACTTTATATAAAGGGTCGGTCTAGTTATTCATCTGACACTATTTTTAGGAATAATGGGCTATTACATTTCTGAGCATTGGACGTGATCGTCTCTTAATAGGTTGCTAGCTACTGCTGCAAACCAGGTAAAAGAAGATAATGTGAGTTTCATGGGTATCATGGCTCATGGCTGTATAGATAGCTGAAACCTAGTAAAGAACAAGCCCTGGCACATATTGGGCTTAGTTAGCTGCTTGATTTTCTGAAATTCGTCTTTCACTATTCCAAATAAGAAACAGCCACATAAAGTTTTCCTGTTTTTAATTCAGGCGAAAATTAAACAGTCCCTAACTTCTAAAATTGGAAAATGAAAGATGAACGGAGAATAAAGCAGCAAAGTCAGTCAAATATGGCACCTTGTCAAAGGGAAGCAAGTTACAAAAAAAATGTGTTCTATTATCTTGTCAAAGGATAAGTGTTTATCGCAACATCATGTGTAAGAAATGCAGTTTTTCGTGAAACATTGATTTGATTCTAAAGATTATTTCTGCTTACTGATTCTAAAGATTAAAGGGAATAGTGTATTTAAATTAGAAGTTGCAACAGTAAAGTGGAGAGGGCTCTCCTTCGGCACTGAAGGACTTGAGTTCAACGCACTCTGTGGCAACGATCCATCTTAATATTTAACAGGTAGTTCAATCACTGCTACAATTTGATCTTCTGACAATCCGACATCCCCAGGTTGGAGCTGCGGTTCATACTCTTTTCTTTTAACCGTTCTTTTTATATAGGCACATACTTGTACTAGTGCCGCTTACCACAATAACAAAATTCATTTAATAATAACAAAAATTTCTCTTAATTTCAACAATTAAAAAATTAAACTTTTTGATGAGACACCATAAATATTTTTGTAGTTTAAATAATAGCTTTAGAGATTCGTAACTGAGAACTATGATAAAATAAAATTTATTTAAAAACAAAATTTAACATACTTTTAAGTTCAATTCAAGATTATGCTGGCAATGACATCATTGCAATGCTGATGTATACAAAAATGAAATCACTGACATGAATTTTTTTTTTCAAAATTCAGGCTCTTAACGAATTTTCTTAAACTGCTGACCTATCCAGATGATTTTTGTCGGCCAAAATATTTAGGTGTCTTATATCTTCTAGGCATCCACGTTTTGCTCTTCATTTTCATTTTTGACACGCTCTAATCCTCTTTTTGGCATGTTTTCTAACCGCCCGTGTCGTTGCTCTTCATTTCCATTTTAGACATGTTTTAATACTGGCTGTTGCATATCTTCTAACGGCATTTGTAGTTCTTCTTTATTTTGGATTTTCATTGCTTCAGACAATTTAGCTACGCCCTTGGCTTTAGCTACCCTAATTGGTCTTGTTGCAATTGAAGGTCCAGGTTGTTGATGTTCACCCATTGTGAATTTAATTTGTTAAAAAAAAAAAAAAATCCGAAAAATAAGTTTTTCAAAGAAAATCAAAGTCAATTTTGTGTTCATGCTCAACAGACACAAATAACTTCTAAAATTCAAACTCAAATTTACTAGAAATTACTACTAAACAATAAATGAAACCCAAAACGAACCAAAATTAAACGAACAATCATAGCAAAAACATACAATAAGTAATAATATAAATGAATAAATAGATCTTAAAGCGAGTAATGCTTAAAACGAAAAAAAAAATTTTCCTTTTGAAATATAAATGAAACTTAAAACGAACAGAAATTAAATAAACAATCAATGCAAACAAACATACAATAGATATTAATGTAAATTAATAAATAAATTTTAAAACGAGTGAAACTTAAATTGAATATGCAAATCAAGCTTGAAACGAACAAAAATCACCACAAACAAGAGTTTGGGTTTGACCTCGTTCTCTCACTGTAAAAGTCTAAAACCTACTGTGTCATTGGCGCTTACTGAAAACTATATGTGTCTTGAACAGTCTTGGAAAGTATAAACAACACCAAATTGAATATTTGATGTATAATGAAATTAATTGTTGAAAGATCCATCAGTTCAAGAATTTATTTCACTGTAATCGTATTTTTATTTTCAATGCTATAAGAACTGGAAAAGAAAATATTTGTAATATAATCCGTTTTCAGTTAAGTGCCAATGACGCAATAGGCTTTTGGTTTTTATTTACAGTTAGGAAAGGATTTAGCATCCAAACACTTGTTTGTAGGGAAACTATAATCGTCTTTAAAAACTTTAAAAAGAGCTAATAAATTAAACTGAATATTTGATGCATAATGATATTAATTGCTGAAAGCTCATCAGTTCAAAATGCTACTATGATTTTAATGTTTATTTTCAATATTAAGTACAAAAGAAAATATTTGTCATAAAATTAGTTTTCAATAAAGCGCCACTGACGTTGTAAAGCGTCACGCAGTAAAGCGCATTACGCTGTACGCCGTAAAGCGCGTTTGGGAAAAAAGGGTGTGGGGGGGGGCTGGTTACCCTCAGAAATCTTTTGACTCTTTAAAAGTGAACTAGAACTTTCTATTTTCAATCAAATGAACCCTCTCTGAAGCTTACACGAGTATCCCTTCTATAAGAACCATATATATCCCCAGAGTATAACTTACAACCCCTGTCCCTGGGCCCTTGGGGGTTGTGTCAACCCTGGAGTTTTAATATCTGATGGTTGAACTACTTTTAACAAAATGGTCACCTCAATTTTTTATCGGATGGGTTTATCCATACGATAAACCCAAAGGCGTGGAGGGCAGGAAGGGCTAGTTGCCCTCCGATCTTTTTTCACTCTGAGAAAATGAACTACAACTGTTAAATTCCATCCAAATGAACCCTCTCTGAAGTTTATGCGAGTACACCTTCCATAAGAACCATATATGCCCCCAGAGCAATGCTTACAACGTCTGCCGTGGCCCTGGGGGGGGGAGGGCTGTCGACACAGGAGTTTTCTTATCTGACCTTTGAACTATTTTTAACGAAATGACCATACGTAAAGGATTTTTTGTTATATGATCTTTGAACTATTTTTAACAAAATGGCTACCTCAAATTGGGGAGGCCAGTTGCCCTCTGATCACTTTTGACTCTTAAAAACAGCACTAGAACTCTCGATTTCCAATCGAATGAGCCCCCTTTGAAGTTTATACGACGACCCCTTCTATATGAAGTGCCTCTGGGAAAAAAAATAAATAGAGTGTAAGGGGAGGCTAGCTGCCCTCCCATCACTTTTGAATCTTAAAAAGTGAAGTACTACTTTCAATTTCCAATCAAATGAGCCCTCTATGAAGTTTACACGAGTATCCCTTCCATAACGACCATATATGCCCCCAGGGCATAACTTACAACGCCTACCCCTGGGCTCTGGGGGGGGGGCTGTGTCGAAACCGGAGTTTTTTTTTTATCTGAACTTTGAACTATTTTTAACAAAATGTCTATCTCAAAATTTATATCTGATGCATTTAGGGCTTAGAGGAGGGGGGGGGGCTAGTTACCCTCCGATCTCTTTTGTCTCTTAAAATGTGAACAAGAACTTTCAATTTCCAATCAAATGAGTGCTCTCCGAAGTTTATACTGAGCATCCCTTCCGTAAGAACTATATATGCCCCTAGAGAATTACTCATAACGGCTGCCTTCGGGCCCTGGCGGGTTCCGTATTTTTCTTATCTTACCTTTGAACTATTTTTAATGAAATGGCTATTATAAAAATTTTATCGGATGGGCTTGGGGGAAAAGGGTGTGTGAGTGGGGGGGGGGGGTTAGTTGCCCTCGAATATCTTTTGACTCTTAAAAATTGAACAGAACTTTCAATTTCCAACCAAATGAGCCCCCTCTGAAGTTTATATAAGCATCCCTTTCATAAGAGCCATATACACCCCCAGGACAACATTTACAACACCTATCCCCTGGGCTCTAGGGGACGTTTTGTTATCTAATTTTTGAACAATTTCAAAACGCTGGCTATCTCAAAATTTGTAGCGGACGGGTTTGGGGAAAAAGAGCGTGGGGGGCTAGTTTAACTCTCTTGACTCTTAAAAAATGAACAAAAACTTTCAATTTCCAATCAAACGAGCCCTCTATGAAGTTTATACGAGCATCTCATTCATAAGAACCATACATGCCCTTAGGGCAAAACTTAGAACACCTTCCCCTGGGCCCTGGGGGGTTGTATTGACACCGGATTTTTTCTTATCCTACCTTTGAACTATTTTTAACAAAATGTCTATGTCAAAAATTTCATCAGATGGGTTTTGAAAAAGAAGGCAAGGGGGGGGGCTAGGCGCCCTCGGATCTCTTTTGAAAATTAAAAAGTGAGCTCGAACTTTCAATATCTAATCAAATGAGCCCTCTCTGAAGTTTATATGATTATCCCTTTCATACGAATAATATATGCCCCAGGGCATATCTTACAACGTCTGCCCCCATGCCCTGGGGGGTTGTGACGCCACGTGAGTTTTTGTTATCTGACTTTTGAGCAATTTTCAACTGAATGGTTATCTCAAAATTTTTATTGGATGCATTTGGGGGAAAAGAGGCGTGGGGGGCTAGTTGCCCTCCAATTTCTTTTGACTCTAAAAAGTGAACTGAAACTTTCAATTTCCAATCAAATGAGCCATCCCTGAATTTTTTACGAGCATCCCTTCAACAAGAACAATATATTCCCCCAAAGCATAACTTACAACACCTGCCCTTGGGCCCTGGGGGTTGTGTTGACCCCTGAGCTTTCGTTATATGATCTTTTAATAATTTAAAAAAAGCTATCTCAAAGTTCTTATCGGATGGGTTTGAGGAAAAAAGAGTGTGAAGGGGGGGGGCTAGGTGCCCTCCAATCTCTTTTGACTCTTGAAAAGTGAACTAGAACTTTCAATTTCCAATCAAATGATCCCTCTTTGAAGTTAATACAAGCATCCCTTCAATAGGACCCATATTTGCCCCCAGGGCATAACTTACAGCGCCTGCCCCCGGGCCCTGGTGGGTTGTGTCGACACTGCAATTTTTGTTAAATGATCTCTGAACTATTTTTAACATCTTAAAATTTTTATTGGATGCATTTAGGAAAAAGGGTTGGGGGGGGGGCGGGGGGAGCCGGTTACCCTCCAATATCTTTTGACACTTAAAAATAAACTAGAACTTCCAATTTCCAATCCAATGAGCCCTCTCTGAAGTTTATACGAGCATTCCTTCCATAAAAACCATATATTCCCCCAGGGCATAACTTATAACTCTTGCCCCTGAAGACTGTGGGGGAGTGTCCTGCTCAAACATATAATTTTCAGAACTTTCAACTACGTTGAACAAAATGGCTTTATAAAAATTCTGATTGAATTTGTTTGGGGAAATGGTGGGCGTGGAAGGGGTGTCAGTTGCCTTAGAATTACTTTCGATTATTAAAAATGGAACTAGCCATTTAAATTTCCAATCGAATGAGCCCTTTCTGAAGTTTCAACAACAACGTTGTCTATACAAAACCTTATATGCCCCCAGGGCATAACTTACAGCCCTTGCCCTGAGGGCTATGGGGGAGTTGTCATCCTCAAAGACCTAATTTTCAGAACTTAAAACTGCGTTTAATAAAATGGCTATCTCCAAAATTTTTATTGGATGTGTTTGGGGAAAGGGTGGGCGTGAGAGGGGGGGGGGGGGTAGTTGCCCTTCAATTACTTTCGACTATTAAAAAGGGCTCTAGCCCTTTGAATTTCCAACCGAATGAGCCTTTTTTGAAGTTTCTACGACAACGCCTTATATAAAAACATTTTATGCCCCCAGGGCATAACTTAAAACCCTTGCCCTGAGGGTTGGGGGGGAGTGTCCTCCTCAAAAATATATTTTCTATCCGGAAATCAACCACGCTGAACAAAATGGCTATCTCAAAATTTTCATTGGATATGTTCGGGGGAAGGATGGGCGTGGGGGGGGGGGGGCTAGTTACCCTCCAATCACTTTTGACTATAAAAAAGGGTACTATCCCTTTGAATTTCCAATCGAATGAGCCTTTTTTGAAGTTTCTACAACAACGCCTGCTATAAAAACCTTATATGCCCCAAGGGTATAACTTAAAACTCTGCCCTGAAGGTTGTGGGGGAGTGTCCTCCTCAAAAATATGTTTTCTATCTTGAAATCAACTACGTTGAACAAAATGGCTATCTCGAAATTTTGTTTGGAGGTGTTTGGGGGAATGATGGGCGTGGGTGGGGGGGGGCTAGTGGCCCTCCAATCAATTTTGACTATTAAAAAGGACACTAGCCCTTTGAATTTCCAGTGGAATGAGTCTGTTTTGAAGTTTCTACGACAACGCCTTCTAAAAAACCTTATATGCCCCGGGGCTTGACTTAAAACCCTTGCCCTGAGGGATGTGGGGGAGTGTCCTCCTCAAAAATATATTTTATATCTGGAAATCAACTACGCTGAACAAAATGGCTATCTAAAAATTTGGATTGGATGTGTTTCGGGGAATGGGGGGCGTGGGGGGGGGGCTAGTTGCCCTCCAATCATTTTCGACTATTAAAAATGGAACTAGAACTCTCGATTTCCGATCAAATGAGCCCACTTTGAAGTTTCTACGACGACCCCTTCCATATGAAGTGCCTCTGGGAAAAAAAATAATAAATAATAAAACATTGGAGCCGTATGGCCTTTACTATAGACAACGCTACATCGTTGCCTCTCAACCTTTGACTTACTCATCAGATTTCATCGAATCTCTTGTTCGCCGCCTCATCAAATCTGTGTGTTATAAAATTGAATCCTTGCAAAATAGATCTTCTGCTTAGATGAAGTACGACAAAATTGTTTTCAGCTGAAAGTAAAAGTTTTTTATTGTTTTAAAAAATAAAATTGTGAGACAGAGTCAAACTTTAGCGTAAAGAGCGAGGCGTTGAGGAGAGGACAGTCCCTTTCATATACGGAATAATTTCTGTTCGTTTTAAGTTTTAATGTCGCTCCTTACTTTCAGTTTAAAAAACTTGTTTTTTTTTATTTTTGAATGTTTTTGAATAAATGCAGGTTTTGATCTTGGCTCACCGTACATGGATAATTAAAAAAAAAAATTCATGTTAATTTACTTTTATTTAGTTAAATGGCTTTCTCGAAACTTGTTTAATTTTATATACGAACGTTTTTATTAGTAATAAATATACGTATATGAAAGGAACTGTCCCCACCTCAACGCCTCGCTCTTTACGCTAAAGTTTTTTATTGTTTTAGAAAATAAAGTTGTGAGACAGAGTCAAACTTTAGCGTAAAGAGCGAGGCGTTGAGGAGGGGACAGTCCCTGTCATATACGGAATAATTTCTGTTCGTTTTAAGTTTTAATGTCGCTTCTTACTTTCAGTTTAAAAAACTTGTTTCTTTTATTAAATTTTTGAACGTTTTTGAATAAATGCAGGTTTTGATCTTGGCTCACCGTGCATGAATAATTAAAACAGAATTTTCATATTAATTTACTTTTATTTAGTTAAATGGCTTTCTCGAAACTTGTTTAATTTTATTTACGGACGTTTTTATTAGTAATAAATATACGTAACTTACGAATTAACTTACGTAACGAACTTCTATATTCATATATTTTTAATTTGTTTATTAGGGGTTTCGCCCCCTAGTCAATAACTTGCTCTTTAAGCAAAAGTTCGAATTTTGTTCCAATTCTTTAAAAATGACCGCTTAATCACAAAGGCCGTTAATTAGAATAAATAGCTCTTATGAAAGAACTAAAAATCTTTGAGCGAGGTATTGACTACGGGGTGAACCCAATAATATATGTAATATTTTCTGTTCGTTTGAAGTTTCGATGTTGCTGCTATTGCAGTTGAAATACTTGTTTTTTTATATTAAATTTCTGATCTTTTTTTAAATAATGCTGGGAAGTCTGGCGTCCCCTTTATAGCAATGGCCCTTCCCCCATGAAAACTTCCTTCATGGAAAGATCCTCTCACATAACCCCCGACCCACCCCTCTCCCCCACTACCAGGAAAAATCTCCCCTGAAAACGTCTGTATACTTCCAAATAACCAATACTATATGTTAACATTGGGTAAAATTCATAAGTTTCAGCCCTCCCCCGGGAATTTAGGGGGATTAAGTCATCCTAAAAGACATACTTATTATATTTTCGAACATGCTGAACAAAATGGCTATCTCAAAATTTTGATCAGGTGACTTTGGGAAAAAAATGAGCGTGGGAGGGGGCCTAGTTGCCCTCCATTTTTTTTGGTCACTTAAAAAGGGCACTAGAACTTTTAATTTCCATTCCAATGAGCCCTCCCACGATATTCTAGGATAACTGGGTCGATACGATCACCCCTGGGGAAAAAAACAACAAAAAAAAAACAAATACACCCGCACCCGTGATCGTTCTTCGGGCAAAAAATGCAAAATTCCACATTTTTGTAGATAGAAGCTTGAAACCTCTACAGTAGGTTTCTCTGATACACGGAATATGATGGTTTGATTTTTATTAAGATTGTATAGTTCTTAGGGGGTCTTTCCTACTTTTTTCAAAAATCAGCCAAATTTTCTCAGGCGCTTAACTTTTGATAAGTAGAATCAAACTTGATTAAACTTATATATTTGAAATTAGTATTAAAATTTGATTCTTTTGATGTATCTATTTGTATGAAAATACCGTTTTTTAGAGTTTCAGTTACCATTGAGCCGGGTCGCTCCTTACTTACAGTTCGTCACCACGAACTGTTTGACAACGCTACAGCGTTGCCTCTCAACCTTTGACTTACTCATCAGATCTCATCGAATCTCTTGTTCGCCGCCTCATCAAATCTGTGTGTTATAAAATTGAATCCTTGCAAAATAGATCTTCTGCTTAGATGAAGTACGACAAAATTGTTTTCAGCTTCACAACTTTGCTCAATCCCAATTGATAAGGTTTTAAAGATATGCAAATACATTTCCTAAAAGAATGGTAAAATTCTACTTTAGCTACTTTTGGCTATCTTGGAAAGAGGTTAGGTTAAGAAAATGAAAGATTCAGGGATGCGTCTACAGGCTAAAGTATGTACCGGGAAGGTGTTAGGTTAAACAGATATTCTGCTTAAATAAAGTACAACAAAATTCTCTTCAGCTTCACAACTTTGCTCAATCCCAATTTATAAGGTTTTAAATATATGCAAATATATTTCCTAAATAAAAAAAAACCATTGATACGGCTTAAAATTCTACTCAAATAACAGGAATTGCATTTTCGGAACTATACCTTGAGAAAAAGAAACTGATAACTAAAAATTAAGGCAAAAAGGTTGTTTTGTCAAAAATTTCAATAAGTATAGACATGTCATGTAGGCAAATTTAAGGACCATCTAGAGGGAGAAGGAGTGGAGGTAGGTACCTCAAAATACCTTCCCAGGACATATTTTGATACTTATGTACTATCTGGAACACTCGCACTATACTATATAGGGAAGATGCGGGTTTCTTTCAATAGAGAAATGGATTGTAAAGCATGGTTTGTTATTGGGTTCACAATATTTAAACTATTGTTTTATGGGGTTTAGGGGGAAAAATACCTATGTTTGGTTAGGTATTTAATATATGCGGTAAAATTCTACTTTAGCTACTTTTGGCCATCTTGGAATGGGTTTAGGTTAGGAAAATGAAACTTTCAGGTATGGGTCTACAGACCAAAGAATGTCCTGGGAAGGTATTTTGAAGTACCTCCCTCTACTCTTTCTCTCTCTAGAGGGTCCTGAACTTTGCCTACATGACAGGTACCTATTGAAATTTCGACCAAAAAACATTTTACCTAAATTTTCAGTTATCATTTCCTTTTTCTCAGGCTTTAGTTCTGAAAATACAATTCCTATTATTTGAGTAAAATTATAAGCCAAATCAATGGTGTTTTTTTCAGAATTTCTTTGAAACCTTACAAATTGGGATTGAGCAAAGTTGTGAAGCTGAAAATAATTTTGTTATGCTTCATTTAAGCAGAAGATCTATTTTGCAAGGTTTCACTTCTATAACTCACAGATTTTTAAAGGTCATCAAAGGTCAGGACCCTCTCAAGGGAGAAGGAGTGGAGGTAGGTACTTCAAAATACCTTCCCGGGACATACTTTAGCCTGTAGACTCATCCCTGTAAGTTTCATTTTCTTAACCTAGCCCCTTTCTAAGATAGTCAAAAGTAGCTAAAGTAGAATTTTACCATATTTTTATCCTATTTTGTTTTACTTTATTAGCATCAACCAAACTTCACTTTTCACGTGTGTTCTAGATAGTACATAAGTACCCATACTTTAGCCTGTAGACCCATCCCTGAATGTTTCATTTTCCTAACCTAACCCCTTTCGAAGATAGCCAAAAGTAGCTAAATTAGAATCGGTACTGTTATATTAGCTGTAGGGCACGCAAGATATATGATAAAATAAACTAGTCAAACTGGTTCTTTCAACAGAGAATTGGATTGCAAACAGTGGTTTCTAACTGCGATTACAATATTTAAACTTTAGTGTTTTGGGATGTAGGGGGATAAAAATGTACCTAGGTTAGGTTACGTATTAATATATGCTATTCTTTATCCCTCGTCCCCTTAATGCACAAATATATAACCAAATTTTGTTTGTAAACTATTATATTTTTATTATATTTTGTTTTATTTAATTATAATTAACCAAACTTCATTTCTTGCATGGTTTACAGCTAATAGAACGGCACGGTAGAATTTTACTAAACTTTTTTTTATTTACAAAAATAAACTTTCTTAAACATTTTGGGAAACATAAGACACGAGTTATCAATATTAATAAACTAAACTGGTTACTTACCATCACAATCAGACTGTCTTCTCTCTCTGAATCAGAATGTCTTCTCTCTCTCTCAACTGAATACCCCCTAGGCAAAATCGTCGGTTCGTCGTTTAAAGGTCTTAACACTAAATCTACTTCTGTATTATACGTTTGTAGGTAGTTGAAGGAGATGATTTTTTTGTCAAATTGATCTCAAATCATAACATTCGAAAACAAAATACGAGACAAATTAGGTCTTGGGAGGAGGTTTAGTTGCTCTCCAATCTTTACGGTCTCTTAAAAAGGAAACTAGAACAAAAAAACAACAAATAGAAACGCATCCGTGATCAGTCTTCTGGCAAAAACATACCTTTCCACATTTGTGCAGATAGGAGATCATAACCCCCACAATAGCATTTTTTTATACGCTGAATCTGAAGGTCTGATTTACATTAAGATTCATTGACTTTTTGGGGAGTGTTTCTCCCTTTTTCGAAAATCGGGCTCCCTGTTTTCAAAATCAAAATCGCTTTTTCTTCTGAGGCTTGGAGCCTTTGGTGATTAGATATTAAACGCAATGAAATTTATATATTTACAATCTGCATAAAAACACAATTCTTATTAATTGTTATCAAAATTCTATTTTTGAGTTTCGATTACAATTTAGCTGAGTCGCTCCTTAATTACAGTTTAACACTGTGAACTGTTTGATAAAACTTATTGGGCTAACGTCCTATTTTTTAAATAATCCTGTAGCAAACCGGAGTTTTTGAAGCACGATTCATGCAATTAAAGTGTAGTATTTCTGAATCC
This sequence comes from Artemia sp. Qi Xiang Cuo, assembly GCF_049724085.1. NCBI lineage: Eukaryota > Metazoa > Arthropoda > Branchiopoda > Anostraca > Artemiidae > Artemia > Artemia sp. Qi Xiang Cuo. The sequence goes on from NC_142813.1 coordinate 26,587,864, forward strand.
AGTTGAAATGTGCACTATTTTATAAAATTCTCTTTTGGTTCCTTTTCGTGTACATAAAGGACTAAAATACCCTTACAGGCGTCTTCTTTTCTTCGATATATTTGCTTACTTAGTTATTCAGCATAAGCAGCAAATTTATGGCAAATCCAGGGAAGAATTTCTTTTTGAAACGTTTTCTGGGTCTCTTTAAAAAATGACGTTCATCACAAAAACATAAGTTGTTCCCACTAAAGGATTTTCGTTATTAATTAGAAAAAATTGAATTCAGAAAGCAATATATTTTCACCGTTAGTACTGTTAAGGTTAGGGTATCATCTTATTAAATTTTCTACCTACAGAAACTCACAAAAAAATTATTTAAAAAAAGCGATAGTAAAAGTTAAAAGATAATTTTTGTACATAAATTTCTTCGTGTTCATTTTGCAGACAAGAAAGCTCAACTTATTTCAAAGTAAAAATATATTTCCTTATTTTTATTATTATCTTTTTTATGCTCAAAATACAATTAGCATTCCCTTTTTTCTGTTATAATTCAAATATTTGAATTGAATTTCTACTGAATATATCACTGTCAATGGTCCAACAGTCAAACTTAAAATGACATTAAAGGAGCTTTAAACTGTTCTTGAAGTTCAGACCGCGTTGATTGAGATAACCTATTAACGGTGAAAGCATAATAGAAATAGCACAAAAAGTTCCATTTTAGTGTCATATGGCAGAATTTATCAAAGGCACGTAGATATGAAAATAGTTTTTGAATGAGCCATTGAGAATCTCTCTATGATGTTGTGGTAGCCCGCTGGACCTGTTGAAAAAAAAAGAAAAAAAAACAACAACAAGAAAACGGGAGACAGAACAGTGCTACCAATGCAAAAAAAGTGATTTTCCTTGTTGTTCAGGGAGGGGGACTGTAACTTCCCTGTACAAATTTTTGACCATTTTGATTCCAATGGTACATTTTTTATTTGGATCTGACGCTATTTTCGAGGGGTTTGAGGCTTGTTTTCGAAATTACCATAAATTTCTTTTCGCAATAAACTTTTACTTTTAAGACGAACGGAAATAATAGTTAACGTTCCTGAGTCAGTCTCAGATGGAATTTTTTTTTCACTAGGCTGTTTTTTTCATAACGCGTTTTTTAACTTTTGGTTACTAGGGGCTGTGGTTCGCTCTTTACTAGCAACTATGATACCTTGCCGGGACATGCTTAAGAAACGAGCCTAAAAAATGACTGAAAAAACAGCGGATACCGATACCGGTATCTCCGATACGATACATGCGATACCAATACGCCCTATAAAGATACGCGCGATATCGATACGCCTGATACCACACACAGCCCTTCTCCAGGGACTTTGGAGGGCCATATCATCATCAATACCATATATATTGGACCTTTGAACTATGTTAAATTAAATGGCTTCCTCAAAATTTGTATAGGACAAGTTGGGGGGAGGAGGCCTGTAGAGAGGGGGGGCTATTTGCCCTTCAATCTTTTTGGTCACTTAAAAAGGACACTTACGAATTTAATTCCCTTTCGAATTAGCTATTAAATACTTCTCTATGATGCTCTGGTCACCCCCTAGCCCTGCTAGAAAAAAAAAGAAAAAAAAGGAGACAGATCACTGCTACCCATGCAACAAAGTCATTTTCCTTGGTGTTTAAGGTGGGGGACTGTAATTATTCTACACTAGGTTTTGGACCATGCTGATTCCAGTGGTGCACTTTTTATTTCGATTTGACGCCACTGTCAAGGGGTTTCAGGCTCTTTTTCGATATCACCATAAATTTCTTTTCGCAACAAACTTTTATTTCTAAGATCAACTGAAACAATAGTTACCATTCCTGATTCAGTGTCAGATGACAATTTTTCCACACTAGACAGTTTTTCGAAAACACATTTTTCAACTTTTGATTACTATGGGCTGTGGTTCGCTCTTTACTAGGTTGCAGCTGTCGCTGCAACCATGATCTAACGTCTTCATAACAAGAAATCAAACAGTTCGTGGTAACGAACTGTAAGTAAGGAGCAACCCGGCTCAATGATAACCGAAACTCTAAAAAACGGGATTTTGATACCAATAGATACATCAAAAGAATCAGATTTTAATTCTGATTTCAAATATATAAGTTTCATTAAGTTTAATCTTACCCATCAAAAGTTACGTGCCTGAGAAAATTTGGTTGATTTTCGAAAAAAGGGGAAAGACCCCTAAAAGTTATAGAACATTAATGAAAATCACACCATCATATTCAGCGTATCAGAGAACCCTAATGTAGAGGTGTTCAAGCTCCTATCTACAAAAATGTGGAATTTTCCATTTTTTGCCAGAAGAAAGATCACGGATGCGTGTTTATTTGTTTGTTTGTTTGTTGTTTTTTTTTGTTTTTTTTTTACCAGGGGTGATCGTATCGACCCAATGGTCCTAGAATATCGTGGGAGGGCTCATTGGAACGGAAATTAAAAGTTCTAGTGCCCCTTTTAAGTGATCAAAAAAAAAATGGAGGGCAACTAGGCCCCCTCCCACGCTCATTTTTTTCCCAAAGTCACCCGATCAAAATTTTGAGATAGCCATTTTGTTCAGCATGGTCGAAAATATGATAAAAATGTCTTTTAGGATGACTTGATCCCCCAAAGTCCCCAGGGGGAGGGCTGAAAGTTATGAACTTTACTCAATGTTAACATATAGTATTGGTTATTGGGAAGTATACAGACTTTTTCAGAGGAGATTTTTTCTCGTAGGTGGGGGAAGGAGAGGGTCGGGGGCTATATGGAAGGATCTTTCCATGAAGGAAGTTTTCATGGGGGAAGGGACATTGCTATGAAGGGGGCGCTGGATTTCCCAGCATTATTAAAGAAAAAGATCAGGAATTAAATAAAAAAAAACAAGTTTTTCAACTGATCAACTGATTGTGATTAAGAGGTCATTTTTAAAGAACTGGAAAAAAAATTCCAACTATAGTTTAAAGAGCAGGGTATTGACTAGGGGGCGAACCCCCTAGTATACGTGTAAAAAATTTATGAATATAGAAGTTCGTTACGTAAGTTAATTCTAAGTTACGTATATTTATTACTAATAAAAACGTTCGTAAATAAAATTAAACAAGTTTCGAGAAAGCCATTTAACCAAATATAATATGCAAATTTTGTTTTAATTATTCATGTACGGTGAGCCAAAATCAAAACCTGCATTAATTCAAAAACGTTCAAAAATTAAATAAAAAAAACAAGTTTTTTTAACTGAAAGTAAGGAACGACGTTAAAACTTAAAACGAACAGAAATTATTCCGTATATGAAGGGGTTCCCTCCTCAACGCCTCGCTCCTTACGCTAAAGTTTGACTTTCTCACAACTCTATTTTTTTAAACAATAAAAAAACTTTAGCGTAAAGAGCGAGGCGTTGAGGAGGGGACAGCCCCCTTCATATACGGAATAATTTCTGTTCGTTTTAAGTTTTAACGTCGTTCCTTACTTTCAGTTAAAAAAACTTGTTTTTTTTATTTAATCAACTATAAAGCACCGATACACTGGCCATACTGCTCATGTTAATACAGAAATATTTTTGGGTTTATTACTGTTTTTAATATTTTTTTTTAATTATTGATACTAATAAAATCTGTATGAAAATATATCCATACTTCTTATTTAAACTGGCATATTTTCGAAGATAAACTCGCAATGTAAAACAAATAGCAAATTTATAAATTTACCGCAGCCGTGGATGCTCTGAGAGGCTGAACTTACTTTTAACTCGGTACATTTTTTTAATTCTTTTGAAGGTTATGGTGAGCCAATGAGTACATAAACATGAATACAATATAGTTAAACAGAGCTTCAAGAAGTACTTATTCAATATTTTCACATAGTTGATGTGATTTGCGGTTGGCATTCTTTGTGGTTTCTACAGTGGTCACTTTTCAAGTTTTTATGCTTTACTATTAAAATATTCATCCAAAAGAAGATCTTGTTATACCAAAGTCGTTGGGTTCAAAAGTCTCAAGTAATATTTTGCTCATTCTTCGAAAACGAAAAACATCGGGAGGATGTTATCTAAGATAAAAAAAAATATCTGTGAGTTTTCTGATTTGCTTTTAAACAAAGTTTATGTTTAATGGTATTTTTTGGTATATTTAAAAATTAAGAATTAAATGAAAGTTGGTCAGTTGAATATCCCTTTCAAGATACCCCAGAAGTTTTATCTTGATAAGGGAACATGTCCCAAAAATATTGTTGATGTGCCCTTTTGACCTTTCTTTCATCTTTATACTTTTAGCCTTACAGGCAGTTACAATTGAATTAGTTTAGTAGCGATAGTAGCGGTAGTAGCTGTAGCAGAAAAAGTAGCAGCGATAGTAGCGTTTGTAGTAGCATGAATATATTACCTTTTGGTCAATTGATCTTTCCCTTTAAGCATTCTCTGAAAGTTCTATCTTAATACCCAAAAACATTCTTGAGTTACGCTCTTTTACAATCTGCATGCCCTTAGTTTGTTTTGATTTTGTTCAAATTCCACCTCAATATTCTACCAAGTTTTAACCCGAATGCCCTGTGTCTTTCTGAAAGTAAAGGTCAGACATGCCCACCTTTCTTGATAACAAATACTATATGTAAACAATGGGCAAATTGCCTAACTTATAGTTCTTACCCTGACGGCTGTGGGAAGGGGGGCTTACGTCCCCAATGACATTACTAATGGACTATTCAGCAATGCTGATCAAAATTCGTATGCAAGATGATGCATATAACATTTGTTACTCCAGTGTTATACAAAAATGCAGTTTCCGTAAAAATTGATTATATTTAAAAAAAAAAAATTTAATTATGAAAGGCATTAGATGTAGCAATTTCCTTTAAAATGAGCCATTGAACAGTTCTTTATAATGTTCCAGTGCCCCGCTAGAGGCGGAGGAAAAAAACGAAAAAAAAAGATGCCTTCAATGAAAAATATCGTGGTTCCAACCACTTTTCTTGTTTTTCAAGCTAGAAGATTATCCTTGTTGTTCATGCCAAGGGACGATAAGTTTCCTATATAAGGATATCGGATAAGGCAGGTCTAATAATGTACTTGTGGATTTGATCTGACTCTATTTTTAGGAGTTATATGGGTCATTATATTTCTTAGTATGGGACGTGATCGTCGCTTACTAGGCTGCTAGCTACCCCTGCAACCCGAATAATAAAAAAAAAATCTTAAAAAACTTAAGGAATAAGTATCAGTATATGTATATTAGTTTTTCGTTTTTTTTTCGTAAAAGGCAAATTATGTTCTGGTCTTGAGAAAGACATGGGGATTGTCAGCACTACTCGCGTTAATTTTTGCTCGTTTCGAGTATCACTCGGTTATTTACTTTAATTGCTGTTTGTTTTGGGTTTTATTTATTTATTGATTGTGATTTGTGGTAGTTTTATGATTGAAATATTTTTTGACTTTATATCTGCTCTTTGGTTTAATGGAGCTGTTTACTTCCCTTTGAAAATTTTTTTGGGTGCAAAAAGTTTTTAATTAATTTCTTTTTGTTTTTTATTGACATTAAATAAAAAAAACAAGTTTTTTAAACTGAACGTAAGGAGCGACATTAAAATTTAAAACTAACAGAAGTTATTCAGTATATGAAAGGGGTTGTCCCCTCCTCAACGCCTCGCTCTTTACGCTAAATTTTTACTTTCTCACAACTCTAGTTTTGTTAAACAATAAACAACTTTAGCATAAAAAGTGCGGCGTTGAGGAAGGGACCGCCCCTTTCATATACGTAAAAATTTTTGCTTGTTTTAAGTTTTGATGTTGCTCCTTACTTTCAGTTAAAAAATTTTTTTTTAATTTATTTTCTGATCTTTTTTTAGATAATTCAGCTTTTATTTTGGCTCATCGTCATTGAATAAGTAAACAAAATTTGTATAAAAATTTTACTTTTCTTTTACTAAATGGCTGTCTCTAAATTTGCTTCTGACGTAATTTACAAATTAACTTACGTAACGAACTTCTATATTCGTATATTTTTCTTCTGGCCAAAAATACAAAGTTGCAGATATTTGCAGATATGAGCTTGAAACCTATGTAATAGGGTTTTCTGATACGCTGAATATGACGGTTTTCATTAAAATTCTTTCACTTGCTGGGGATGTTTCCTCCCTCTTTAAAAAATCAGGTAAATTTTCTCAGGCTCGTAGCCTTTGATGAGTAATACTACACTTAATAAAATTTATATATTTAGAATCAGCATTATAAGCCCATTCTTTTAATACATTTATTGGCATCAAAATTTTGTTTTTAAAAGTTTCGATTACTATTGAGCCGTATCGCTTGTTTTTTCTTTATTGTTTTTTTTTTATTACGTATATATTATTACGTATATGAGGGGGGTTCTCCCCTTAGTCAATACCACGCTCTTTACGTTAAAAGTTAAAAAAATGTTTAATTCACAAACTCCTGAATCACAAAGGCCGTTTAATTAGAATAGATAGCTTCTTTGAAAGTATTAAAAAAAACTGTAGCGTAAAGAGCGAGGTATTGACTTGGGGGAGAACCCCCTCATATAAGTAATAATTTCTGTACGTTTTAAGTTCTAATGCTGCTTCTTACTTTCAGTTGAAAGAACTTGTTTTTTTATATTTAATTTCTGATCTTTTTTTAAATAATGCTTGGAAATCCGGCGCCCCCTTCATAGAAATATACCTTACCCCAAAGAAACATCCTCCACGGAAAGATTCTCCCGAGTAATCCCCTACTCCAGCCCCCCCCCCACCAGAAAAAAATCCTTCCTGAAAATGGCTGTATACTTCCAAATAACCAATACAATACTGGGAAATTCGGAAATCCAATATAATGCTGGGAAATCCGGCGCCCCCTTCATAGCAATGTCCCTTCTCCCATGAAAACTTCCTTCATGGTAAGATCCTCTCATATAACCCCCCACCCACTGCCCCCCCACTACCAGAAAAAATTCCCTCTGAAAATGTCTGTATACTTCCCAATAACCAATACTATATGTTAACATTGGGTGTGACTTTGGGAAAAAAATGAGCGTGGGAGGGGGCCTAGTTGCCCTCTCTTTTTTTTTTGGTCACTTAAAAAGGGCACTATAACTTTTAATTTCCGTTCGAATGAGCCCTCCCACGATATTCTAGGACCACTGGGTCAATACGATCACCCATGGGAAAAAAAAACAACAAACAAATAAACACGCATCCGTGATCTTTCTTCTGGCAAAAAATGCAAAATTCCACATTTTTGTAGATAGCAGCTGGAAACCTCCGCATTAAGGTTCTCTGATACCCTGAATATAATGGTGTGATTTTCATTAGGGTTCTGTAACTTTTAGGGGGTCTTTTCCCCTTTTTTTCAAAAAGCAGCCAAATTTTCTCAGGCGCGTAACTTTTGATAGGTATGACTAAACTTGATGAAACTTATATATTTGAAATCAGCATTGAGATTTAATTGTTTTGATGTATCTATTGGTATCAAAATTCCGTTTTCTATAGTTTTGGTTACCATTGAGCCGGGTCGCTCCTTACTTACAGTTCGTTACCACGAACTGTTTGATAGCCTTTTTCGTGGGAAAACAGTTATATTTGCACATTTTCAAACAGTTCGTGGTAACGAACTGTAAGTAAGGAGCGACCCAGGTCAATGGTAACCGAAACTCTAGAAAACGGTATTTTGATACAAATAGATACATCAAAACAATCAGATTTTAATGCTGATTTCAAATATATAAGTTTCATCAAGTTTAGTCCTACGTTTAATTTGGTTAATGCTAATGAAATAAAATAAAATAAGAAGAATATATAATAGTTTAGAAACAAATTTGGACTATATATTTTCACATTAGGGGGGGGCAAAGTATAGTATATATTAAATACGTAACCTAACCTAGGTACCTCCCCCCCAAAAAAAAACAACAAAAAAACAACACTTTAAATGTCGTATACGCAATTAAAACCACGCTATACATTGTATTTTTCTATAGCACTGTCTTGAATCATCCCGTAAAAACGGGTTTTTCGTCGTGTTTCCAGTTTGACATATATAAAAGAGTAGGTATAACATAGGAGCACCGAAATCGCACTATGTTAAATTTACGTATCTCCCAATTGCATCTTTTCAGATTGCAGATTTGAGACTCATCCCTTAAGTGACGAAGCGTTTAGAATGTTTGAAATGTGGAAAAGATGTTTGGAGTTTCATGTATAATTATGGCTCCCACTTTCCAGCTCCCTAAAGCGTTTACCATTATGGGGGCCAAAAAATCAATTATACGATTGGAGTTTACATTGAAGAAAACAAAAACCGCAAAAATCAAAAGGTCTGAAAACATATGTTAAAGTCCAGCAAAAGAAGGTGTTGAAGGCAATACGAGAAAAACCACTTTTTATGCCGATGATAATGTCACCTCCTCTTATTCTGAAATATTGTTTAATGATTGGAAGCGTTTTTCCCTCAGAAGATAGTTAATATTAAGATCTATCGTTGCCGCAGAACTCGAATCTTCAGTAACGAAGGAGAGCCGGTTCTCTACTGTACTCTGACAACTTATTCATATTCAGAACGTCCGAATTTTTTTTTACATTCTGTAGACAGTTTGCGTCACATCCTAGCTTTGCTCCGCCCTCGAATCATTGGTTAACGCTAACTCAACCAAGAAAATGCAGAGGAAAATCTGACTACCTTTGTGCAATCATTCCTCGAAATCATAGCGTACTTCTGTTTAGCTTCAAGTCCGGTATTAGATGAATGAGTAATACGATCATAATTGCAGCGGTAGCTACGACCTTGTAAAGAGCGAGCCACAGCCCATAGTAAGCAAAAGTTGAAAAACACATTTTGAAAAAAAAAAAATTTCCAGTAAAAACAAATTGCCATTTGACAATGCACCAGGAATCGTGACTATTATTACGTTTTGTCTCAAAAGTAAAAGTTCATTACAAAAAGAAATTTACGGTGATTAAAAAAAGCGTCAAAGCCCTCGATAATGGCATCAGATCAAAATGAAAGGTGTACCATTGGAATAGTCGAAAATATTCTATAGGGGAATTACAGTCCCCCTCCTTGAACAACAAGGAAAATCACTTTTTTGCATGGGCGGCATTGATCTGTCTCCCTTTTTTCTTTCTTTTTTCTCAACAGGCCTAGTGGGCTGTCAGAACATCATAGAGAGATGCTTAATGGCTCATTCAAAAGCTATGTCTCATATCTACGTGCTGTTTATAAGTTCTGCCATCTGAAAGTGCCACATGCCGCTAAAATGGCACTTATGTGCCATTTCTCAAGGGGTGGCACTAGTAGGCTACCAGAACATCGTAGACAGATCTTTTATAGCTCATATAAAAGATATTGCTCATATGAAATGGTTATGGATTTGAACCATCAAGGATCGCAACCATCAATGGCCCTAACCACCAAGGACCTCAACCTCCAAGGACCCTCTCTCCCAAATCTCCAAGGGGCCCCTCCCTCCAGCTTTTTGGCCCCCTTCATTTTTTTAATTCTTTTTTTAGTTAAATTTTTTTTACCTTTTTTTTATTTATTTTTTTTTAACATGGAAATTTTTTCAACTTTTTTTTTCATGTCTTAAAAATACATAAAATATACTTAAAACAAAAAAAAATTCACATTTAATATTTTCGAAAAACAAAATAGGAATAATATAGATATGTTAGTCGTTACTATAATCTTTTACAATTAGAATAATAATGTCCGTAGTAGCACTTTTTCATGACTTGGAATTTCTTGGACTTGGAACATTATTCAACTTTTTTAATCATTATTTTTTTATTTATGCGGCTGTATTAGTGGTACTCTATGGCTGCTGATCAACACTACGTGGCTGTACCAGTGGTACTGTATGGATAGTTATCGACACTACCTAGTTTATCGTATGTATTAATTCAGTAATTTTTCTACATTGGAAGGATAAAGACTTCCATCATATTCCTTAAAAATAAAAAGTAAAAATGATTTATTTGAAGAAAGTGTGTGCACATAACAAAGTTGTCGTTGCACTGAATGCTGACAAAGACAATTACTTGAACTATGAAACAAGTACTAGTGGGAATCTTATTGGAAACGTATGCAAGCGTTGTTTTAGCAGTGAAAAATGGACTTTCTTTGGAGTATCGAAAAAATTCAATGTTTATACAGTTAGTTATGCCAGAGTCTAGTTTCCAGAGATGATAGAGCTCAAAGATAATGCGAGCCTAAAACTAATAGTTGATGACGAGGGCCAGCTTCTTGCTAATTCTTCGGGTAACATGTTACCTCATGATAAATCTTATCAACATCTTTGCGGTATTACCATTCAAAAGAACGTAAAAGCAAGAAGAGCGTACTCCAGTATCAATGTCGTAAATTATGTCATGTCTTTGGGTCGGAACTGTAACCTGTGTAAAAATAATGGGATAATAGACAATGTAATCGAGAGCGAAATTAAAAGAGCATGGACAGGTAACATTGCCAGTGAAACTAAAGACAATTCAATAAATAGCAAAGCATCACTGAACGTTAATAGTATCACTGATAGTTTACTATCAGATACCCTCATCGAACAGAATAATACCAATGATGAAAAAGTACGAAATACTTTAAGAAAGTATGTGCACATTATAGAGTTATCGTAGCATTAAATGCTGACAAATACAAATATTTGAACTATGAAACAAGCATTAATGATGATCTTATTCGAAATGTATGCGTGCGTTGTCAAGACAGCGATGATCTAAATTCCTTTGGAATACCCAAAAAATTCATCATTGCTAATGGTGGATATAATAGAATAAAATTCCCAGAGATGATCCGGGTTGCAGCGGTAGCTAGCAACCTAGTAAGAGACGATCACGTCCAATGTTAAGAAATATAAAAACCCATAGTTCCTAACAGAGGATTCAGATCAAAACAAAAAGTACACCATTAGAACCGCCTTGTCCGAAACCCCTGTATAAGAAACTTTCTGTCCCTTGGCTTGAACAGCAAGGGAAATATATTGGCATGAAAATCAAGAAAATTGACTTTAACCACGTTATTCTCCTCAAACGGGATATTTTTTCCTTTTTTCTTTTTTTTTCTTTTTCTTTTCCACAGATAGCTTGGCACTGGAACATCGTAGAGGGTTGTTCAATAGCTCATTTTAAAGGAAATTAATTGGGTTAAAAATCTATAGTAACTAAAATAAATTATTTCTAAAAGAGAATAAATTTTTCCACCAAAAACTGCATTTTTGATGTCTTTTCACACTGCAGTCTTTCAAACATAATCGTATACCAGCGGTAAGATTTGAACCCACTCCTCCGAAGAGACTGGTGGCTAACACCAGTGTCTTGGACCACTCGGCCAGGCTGCCTCTCATAAATAAATATATATGTGAATTTGGGTTGCAGCAGTAGCTAGCAACCTAGTAAGAGACGATCAGTCCCATGCTAAGAAATATAACAAAACTCCTAAAAATAGAGTAAGATCAAAACAAAAGTACATCATTAGAACTACCTTGTCTGAAACCCTACTAGATAAATAATGAATGTCGTAGCTTTATATTAGAGCTATGAAGTGAATAGAAAAACACGAAATTATATTGTTGTTTCTGATGACGTCATGAAATAATATCATTGCGCCTTGACGTCAATAAAATCATTACGCCTTGACGCCATAATTACTACTTAAGAACGGCACAGATGTAAATTCTCTCATTCTTGATTAGAATAATGGTTAGATCGAAGCAAGCTATACGCAATTTGAAAAAACAGTACTACACAAACAACAGAGATAGTATCTTGAAAAGAGAAAAGTAAAGATATTCAACCGACCAGGCGCATCGAGAAGTAAAAATTGAGAGAGCAAAACAAAGGTATTCAACCGACCAGGTGTATCGAGAAGTAATAATTGAGATTATAATAAAGAACCACATCTTGACTATACTAAACTTTATATGCCACTTAATTATAGTATAGGTTAGTATTTATCTGGGTTGCAGCGGTAGCTAGCAACCTAGTAAGAGACGATCACGTCCAATGTTAAGAAATATAAAAACCCATAGTTCCTAACAGAGGAGTCAGATCAAAACAAAAAGTACACCATTAGAACCGCCTTGTCCGAAACCCCTGTATAGGAAACTTTCTGTCCCTTGGCTTGATTAGTAAGGGAAATTTATTGGCTTGAAAATCAAGAAAAGTGGCAGCTACTACAACATTCTGCCTAAACGGGATATTTTTTTTTCTTTTGTATCCAGAGATAGCTTGGCACTGGAACATCGTAGAGAGTTGTTCAATGGCTCATTTTAAAGGAAATTAATTGGGTTAAAAATCTATAGTAACTAAAATTATTTTACATTAAAATACGATCACTGAAATAACAAACCATTCCATACATTGGACTTAGTTAGCTACTTGATTGTTTGAGTTTCGTCTCTTACTATTTAAAAGAAGAAAAAGCCGTAGGCTTTTTCCTGTTTGTATTTATAGTTAAAAAACGAACTCAAGTCCAAAGAAACTGAACACTGTGATTCATTCATATTATCTTCATTATTTTAGCTAGAATGTAAATAAACAAGTTTATAATAAAGAACGAACTCTTTCCTATACTAAATAAGCCACTATTCTTATTAAGGTTATATGACTTTTAGGGGTTGTTTCCCCCTTTTTTCAGTGATGGTATAATAAAGAACGACCTCTTGCCTACACTAAATTTATAGACCACTGAACTATAGTATAGGTTAGTAAGGTTTACATAATGGACTGATCCGGGTTGCAGCCGTAGCTAGCAACCTAGTAAGAGATATAAAAACCCATAACTCCTAAAAAGGAGTCAGATCAAAACAAAATGTACACCATTAGAACTGCCTTGTCCGAAATCCCTACAAAGAAAACTTACCGCCCTTTGGCTTGAATAACAAAGAAAATATATTGGCTTGAAAATCAAGAAAAGTGGCAGCTACTACAACATTCTGCCTAAACGGGATATTTTTTTCTTTTTTCTTTCTTTTCCAGAGATAGCTTTGCACTGGAACATCGTAGATAGTTGTTCAATGGCTCATTTTAAAGGAAATTAATTGGGTTAAAAATCTATAGTAACTAAAACAAATTATTTCTAAAAGAGAATAAATTTTTCCACCAAAAACTGCATTTTTGATGTCTTTCCTTACTGCAGTCTTTCAAACATATCCGGGTTGCAGCGGTAGCTAGCAACCTAGTAAGAGACGATCACATCCAATGTTAAGAAATGTAAAAACCCCTAACTTCTAAGAAATCCGGGTTGCAGCGGTAGCTAGCAACCTAGTAAGAGACGATCACGTCCAATGTTAAGAAATATAAAAACCCATAGTTCCTAAAAAAAGGAGTCAGATCAAAACAAAAAGTACACCATTAGAACCGCCTTGTCCGAAACCCCTGTATAGTAAACTTTCTGTCCCTTGGCTTGAACAGCAAGGGAATTACAATAAAGAACGAGCTCAAGCCTATACTAACTGAAAATTTTTAATATAATCCGGGTTGCATATACATTAAAAGACGATCATTGGAATAAAAAAATTATTGCACACATTGGACTTAGTATTGTTTAAAGATAATTCCTGCCTAAAAGTAATAGTTGACAACGAGGGTCAACTTCTTAGTGTGGGTATCACGTTACCTCTCGATAAATAATATCGCCACCGTTCAGGTATTAGTGTTCGACAGAACGTGAAAAAAAGATAGGCTTATTCCCACACCAATGTCATAAATCATATCTTGTCACTGTGCCGGAACTGTTACCTGTGTAATATCATCATAAAAAATTAATGACAGTTCTAAGAGAAGCCAAGCATCGGTGAATGTTGCTAGTACTACTGATCATATGGTCAATAAATGTAATAATACCCAAGATGAAATTCATATTGAACCTTTAGGTGAAACCCCATTAAAAATAGTGTATGACTCAAAATGGATTAATGATTATCCTACTGGATACGAACTAAGATAAGAGAGTAGCAACAGTATCAAGAGAGACCATAATGAATTATTTTATGAGACAGATTTAAAGTGTCCAAAGTTCTTCGATGATATTAATAACGTATAATGATCGATGTTACATATTTTTTTATTATAATATTCTACATGTCGTTATTTCATTAAAAAATTTTATGCATTACTTTGTTGTTGTTTTTTGAAAAATATTGGTAAGGTCTTAGCAAAGTTGGTTTCATTAAATTTGATTTTGCATAGACTGTTCAGAGGCCTATTAAACATCCTAAACAATCACAAATTGTTTTTACAAGATCCAGAATTAAAGTGGGACTTTTTCTCTTCTTAGTGAAAGATTCAGGATTGAATTATAACTATTTCTATCTTCTACGAAAAAATTCAGAACAGAACTTGAAATTTTTTTTCCTTCATTGAGAAAATTCAAAACTGAAGTGGAAATATTTTTCTCTTCGTTGGAAAAATTCAGAATTGAACTGTAACTTTTTTCCCTCTCTTCGTTGGGAAGATTCAGAAGAGAACTTGAAATCTTGTTCACTTCTTTGAGAAAATTCAGAATTTAAGTGGAATTTTATTTCTCCTCGGGGAAAAACTTCAGAGGAGAACTTGATCTTTTCTTCACTTCTTTGAAACGTCACAGACTTAAAGTGGAAATTTTAAAGAGAAAATTTCTCATCTTAGGGAAAAATTCAGAAACAAAGTATAATTCTTTCTATCTTCTACGGAAAAAAATTTATTTCTTGTCTTTGAGAAAATTCGGAACTGAAGTGGAAGTTTTCTTTTTTTTATTGGAAGAATTAGAATTCAACTGTAACTTTTTTATATTCTTGGGGAAATTTCAGAATCAAATTATAACTTTTTCTATCTTCTACGGTAAAATTCAGAAATGATATGGAAGTTTTTTCTCTTCCTTGGAAAAATTCAGAATTCGACTTTAACTTTTTGAAAATTCAGAACTGCAGTGGAACTATTTTTCTCTTCTTTGGTAAAATTCAGAATTCTACTGTAACTTTTTTTTCTGTCTTCGTTGTGAAAATTTAGAAGAGAACTTGAACTCGTGTTCAGTTCATTGAGAAAATTCAGAATTAAAGTGGAACTTTATCACTCCTGGGGAAAAATTCAGAAGAAAACTTGAACTTTTCTTCACTTCTTTGAGAAAACTCAGAATTAAAGTTGAACTGAAGTGGAACTTTTTTCTCTTTTTTGGAAAAATTCAGAAGTGAACGAATTTTTTTTCTTCTTTAAAAAAATTCAGAAGAGAACTTCGACATTTCTTCACTTCTTTGAGAAAACTCAGAATCAAGGTGGAACTTTTTCTCTTCATGGAGAATATTCAGAATCAAAGTATAACTTTTCTATTTTCTACGGAATAAGTTATTTTTCGTTTTTGAGAAAATTCAGAACTGAAGTGGAACCCTTTTTTTATTTTCATTGAAAAAATAGAATTGAACTGTAACTTTTTTCTCTTCTTTGAGAAAATTCAGAAGAGAACTTAAACTTTTCTTCACTTCATTAGAAAAAAATAGAACTGAACTGTAACTTTTTTCTCTTCTTGGGGAAAAATTCAGAAGAGAACTTTTCTTCATTTCTTTGAGCAAACTCAGAATTAAAGTGGGAACTTTTTCTCTTCTTATGAAAAAATCATGATCGATTCACAACTTTTTCTATCTTCTACAGAAAAATTCAAAAAACAACTTGAAATTTTTCTCTTCTTTGAGAAAATTCAGAACTGAAGTGGAACTTTATTCTCTTCTTTGGAAAAATTTAGGATTGAACTGTAACTTTTTTTTCTTTTCTTTTAGAAAACTAAGAAGCGAACTTGAAGTTTTCTTCACTTCTTCGAGAAAACTCAGAATTAAAAATAGAAATGTTTTTCTTCTTGGGAAAAAATTCAGAAGATAACTTTAACTTTTCTTCACTTCATTAAAAAAACTCAGAATTGAAATGGAACTTTTTATATTCTTTGGGGAAAATTCAGAATCGAATGATAGCTTTTTCTATCTTCCATGGAAAAATTCAGAGCAGAACAAGAAATTTTTGTCTCTTCATTGAGAACACTCAGAATTAAAGTGGAACTTTTTTCTCTTCATGGGGAAAAGTTCAGAAACAAAGTATAACATTTTCTACATTCTACGGAAAAATTCAGAATAGAACTTGAAATTTTGTTCTCTTCTCTTATAAATTTCAGAACTAAAGTGGAACTTTTTTCTATTAATGGGGAAAAATTCACTTTATTAAGAAAATTCAGAATTAAAATGGAACTTTTTTGTATTCTTGGGGGAAAACTCAGAATCGATGGAACTTTTTCTCTTCTTTAGGAAAAATTCAGTAGAGAACTAGAACTTTCTTCATTTCTTTGAGAAAACTCAGAATTAAAGTGGAACTGTTTCTCTTCTTGGGGAAAACTTCAGAATCAAATTATAACTTTTTCTATCTTCTACAAAAAAAATAAGAATAGAACTTGAAATTTTTTCTCTTCGTTTCGAGTATTAGTTTAGAGTTTTGTTTAGAGTTTTATTTTTTCACCTGTAGCTATAGATGGCAGGACACCCACTCAAACACACCGTCATAGTGAGAGAGACATGCACAAAATTACTTTCATAGTGTTCTTAGTCAATATACATACGCAGTTCCATTGCGTTAAAATAGAGGCGATGAAGTTGCTAGAGCCCTTGAATCTATCTTTGAACAAGATTCTTATAGAAACATCTAAACAGATTGGGGAAGTGAATTTATCAACCCGCATGTAAAAAAGGCTTTATTTAAATACAATACAATACTCTATCATAGTCATAGTCCGATAAAGGTGGCATTGGCTGAACGCTTGATAAGAATCATTCGACTTTCAATTTCAAGATATTATGCATTGAAATAAACTGCTCTTTTTATTCAAGATTTAGATAAAATCATGTTGATTTACAATCAACGTCCTGATCAATCCTTGTCTAGTCTTAGGCCACTTGAAGTTCATGACAGTAACAATACACTTGACATTTTTTTTAACAATATTAAATTGAAAAAGGTTGGGAAGAAAAATTTAATGTTGGTGATATTCTTCGAATCCATCGAACAAGAAATATTTTTGAAAAGGGGTATTACTTGTGGTCAACTTTACTTTTTAAAGTCTCAAAAGTCTTAAACACTAAACCTGTAACGTATCGTCTTCGTGATATGAAAGATGACGAGATTATTGGCATTTTTATGATTATGAATCGCAAAAAGTTAGAAAAAGTGGAAAGAACCAAATTGAAAAGGTATGAAAAAGTTGAGCTCGCAAGGGTAAGAGAAAGCTGCTTATTCGCTGGTTAGAATACAACTCTGATTTTTATTCCTGGATGGCCGCTGAAGACGTTTATAATGTCTAAAGATTTTGATGTGACATTCATGGCCAATGTGTGTGACCCCCTCTATGACGATTTGAATAAAACGAGCGATGTTTGGACAAAATTCTCTCCCGCCATTAAATTTGAGGGAAAATATGAAGTTGCTTTTGTTGATTGTAATCTTAGAAATGCATATGATATCATAGGCAGCGCGCCAGCGCTGCATATGTAAAGAACGATGTGGGCATAATGTGTTGTTTTTTGGTTCTCATTACCCAGGCACTTCGCATCGAAGGAATTGTCGTAGAAACTTCGAAAAGGGCTTATTCGATTGGAAATTGAAGTGGCTAGTGCCTTTTTTAATAGTCAAAAGTGATTGGAGGGCAACTAGCCCCCCCACGCCCATTAATCCCCCCAACACAACCAATCAAAATTTTGAGATAGCCCTTATGTTCAGCGTAGTTGATTTACACATAGAAAATATGTTTTTGAGGATGACAGTCCCACAGAACCCTCAGGGCAAGGGTTTTAAGTTCTGCCCTGGGGGCATATAAGGTTTTTATAGAAGGCGTTGTCGTAGAAACTTCAAAAAAGGCTCATTCGATTGGAAATTCAAAGGGCTCGTGCCCTTTTTAATAGCCAAAAGTTATTGGAGGGCAACTAGCCCCCCCACGCCCATCATTACCCCAAACACAACCACTCAAAATTTTGAGAGAGCCTTTTTGTTAAGCGCAGTTGATTTACACATAGAAAACATGTTTTTGAGGATGACACTCCCCCTCAGCCCTCAGAGCAAGGGTTTTAAGTTATGCCCTGGGGGCATATAAGGTTTTTATAGAAGGCGATGTCGTAGAAACTTCAAAAAACACTAATTCGATTGGAAATTTAAAGAGCTAGTGCCCTTTTTAATAGCCAAAAGTTACTGGAGGGACATCATTCCCCCAAACACATCTAATCAAAATTGTGAAATAGACATTTTGTTCAGCGTAGTTGGTTTCCAGATAGAAAATATGTTTTTAAGGAGGATACTCCCCCACAACCCTTGGGGCAAGGGTTTTAAGTTATGCCCTGGGGGCACATAAGGTTTTTATAGAAGGTGTTGTCGTAGAAACTTCAAAAAACGCTCATTCGATTGAAAATTCAAAGTGCTAGTGCCCGTTTTAATAGTCAAAAGTGAATGGAGGGCAACTAGCCCCCCCACACCCATCATTCCCCCAAATACATCCAATCAAAATTTTGAGATAGCCATTTTTTCAGCGTAGCTGATTTCCAGATAGATAATTTGTTTATGAGGAGGACACTTCCCTACAATCCAGGGGGCAAGGGTTATAAGCTATGCACTGGGGGCATATAAGGTTTTTACAGAAGGCGTTGTCATAGAAACTTCAAAAAAGACTCATGTGATTGGAAATTCAAAGGGCTAGTGCCCTTTTTAATAGTCGAAAGTTATTGGACGGTAACTAACCCCCCTTCCATGCCCACCATTTCCCCAAACATATCCAACCAAAATTCTGAAACAGTCATTTTGTTCAACGCAGTTAAAGTTCAGGAAATTATACCTTCGAGCCAGACACTCCGCTCACAGTCTTCAGGGCTAGTGTTATAAGTTATGCCCTGGAGTAATAGAAATTTTAATTGAAATCTTTGTCGTAGAAACTTGAAAAAAGGCTTATTCGATTGGAAATTCAAAGGTCTAGTGCTTCTTTTAATAGTCAAAAGTGATTTGAGGGCAACTAGCCCCCCTCTCTCACCCACCTTTTCCTCAAACACATCCAATCAAAATTATTAGATATTCATTTTGTTCACTTGTGTGGATTTCCATATAGAAATTGTATTTTTGAGGAGGACACTCCCCCACAGCCCTCACAGCAAGGGTTGTAAGTTATGCCTAAGTGGCATATAAGGTTTTTACTGAACGCGTCGTCGTAGAAACTTCGAAAACGACTCATTCGATTGGAAATTGAAAAGGCTAGTTCACTTTTTAATAGTCAAAAGTGATTGGAAGGCAACTAACACCCCTTCCACGCCCACCATTTCCCCAAACATATCCAATCAAAATTTTTAGATAGTCATTTTGTTCCATGCAATTTAAAGTTCAGGAAATTATACTTTTGAGCAGGACAGTCCCCTCGCAGTCTTCTGGGCAAGAGTTATAAGTTATGCCCTGGGAAAATATAAGGTTTTTATTGAAATGTTTGTCGTAGAAACTTGAAAAAGGGCTCATTCGATTTGAAATTCAAAGGACTTGTGCCCTTTTTAATTGTCGAAAGTAATTTGATGGCAACTAGCCCCCCTCTCAAGCCCACCTTTTCCCCAAACATATCCAATCAAAATTTTTAGATTGTCATTTTATTCAACGCACTTGACAGTTTTGGAAATGAGGTCTTTAAGGATGACAACCCATCCCCCCACAACCATCAGGGCAAGGGTTTTAAGTTATCCCCTGGGAGCATTTAAGGTTTTTATTGAAATTAATGTTATAAAAACATCAAAAAGGGCTCATTCAATTGAAAAGTGAAAGGGCTAGTGCCTTTTTAATAGTTGAAAGTGATTGAAGGGCAACTAACCCCCTCTCACACCCACCATTTCCCCAAACATATCCAATCAAAATTTTGAGATATCCCTTTTGTTCAACGTAGTCGAAAGTTCTGGATATTAGGCCTTTTAAGATCATAAACCCATCAGAGCTTTAAGTGCAAGGGTTGTAAGTTATGCCCTGGGGGCACATAAGGTTTATATAGAAAGTTGTTGTAGAAATTTCAAAAGGGGCTGATTTGATTGGAAACTGAAATTGCCCTTTTTAATACTCGAAAGTGAGTGGAGATTAATTAACCCCGCCTCTTACGCTCTCCATTTCCCCAAACCCATTCAATCAAAGTTTAGAGATAGCCATTTTGTTCAACGTAGTTGAAAGTTCTGGAAATTATGTATTTAAGGATGACAAACCCCCAGAGTCCCAATGGTGAAGGTTGAAAGTTATACCCTGGGGGCATATAAGGTTTTCAATGATAGAGTTGTCGTAAAAACTTCAATAGGGGCTCATTCAATTGAAAATTGAGAGGGATAGTGCCCTTTTTAATAGTTGAAAGTGATTGGAAGATAACTAACCCCTCTCTCACGCCCAACATTACCCCAAACACATCCAATCAAAATTTTCAGATAGCCATTTTGTTCAACGTAGTAGAAAGTTCTGGAAATCAGGTCTGTGAGGATGAACCCCCCCCCCTCCACCCAAGCCCTCAGGGTGAGGGTTGTAAGTTATCACTGGGGGAATATAAGGTTTTTATTGAAAGTGTTGACGTAGAAACTTCAAAAGGGTTCATTTGATTGGAAATTGAAAGGGTTATTGCCTGTTTCAATTGTTGAAAGTGATTGAACAAAGACTAACGCAGCTCTCACGCCCACCATTTCCCCAGACACATCCAATCAAAATTTTGAGATAGCCATTTTGTTTAACACAGTTGAAAGTTCTGGAAATTAGGTTTTAGAAGATGAAAACCACCCTCACAGCCCTTAGCGTAAGAGTTGTAATTTATGCCCTGGTGGCATATAAGGTGTTTATAGAAATTATTGTTGTAGAAACTCAAAAAGGGTTCATTCGATTGGAAATCGAAAGGCTTAGTGCCCTTTTCAATAGTCGAAAGTGACTGGTAGGCTTGACATTTTCATAGTAAAGATCGATGTGGGTATAATGTATAATTTTGTTGTTGTTGTTTTTGTTTAGACCAGGGCACTTTGTATCGAAGGAGTTGTCATAGGAACTTCGAAAAGGGCTAATTCGATTGAAAATAGAAAGGGCTGATGCCCTTTTTAAAAGTTGAAAGTGATTGGAGGAAAACTAATCCTACTCCCACGCCCACCTTCCCATTTGACTTTATGTTTAAAAGCTAAATGTTGCCATAAGATTAAATCAAAATGCACTGTGTTAATGCTAATTCCCAATAAGGCATCTCAGCAGTATACTAAGAACGACTGAGGGTTTTATGTTCAAACTTTTGGGGCTACTTCTGCGCTTAAAATTTAACCAAATCAAAATAGCGTAAGTGTATCCAAGCTATCAAAGAAAGTAAAAAGATCTTTTTGTGAATGGTATCAAGTTTTCTATTTCAGGTCAACTAGACGAGGTATGAAACTAAATTAAACACTTCGATTTGTGTAGACAGTGGATACCACTTATAGGAGCCTGAAAGATATGTAGTAGGATTCTCTGATATTCTGTATTTGATGGTTTGATTTTTATTAAGAAAGATCGCTTGACTTTTTGGTGATGTTGCCCCCTTTTTCAAAAATTGGGCAAAATTTCTCAGGCTCGTAACTTTTGATGAGTAATAAAAAACTTATGAACTTAACACATTTCGAATCAGCAGAAACAATTCAATTCTTTCGATGCATGTATTGCTTTCAAACTTACTTTTTTTAGTTTCGGTTACTGTTTATCCGAGTCGTCTTTACTTGCAGTTCGTTACCACAAATTGTTTGAAACCTATGGTTTGCGTAGAGTTTTGATTTATTTGGATTATGACTTGTTTCTATGCGGGTCAACGAGTAGTGACATAGCACTTAATTCGCAAATATTACTTTCAGTATAAAATAATTATTTTAAGTTGAAATATTATAATTACTAAATTATGTTAGTACTAACGTAACTATTACTTAATTCGCAAATATTACTTTAAATATAAAATAATTACTTTTAAGTTGAAATATTATTAGTACTAAATTATGTTACTTAAAAATAATTTATAATATTATCAATAAACAATGTTTACCAATGTGAGTCAAAATTAAAGTAAACAGAAGAACATGAGTTTTGGATTCGAATTAGATTAGGCTACGTTTCCTTATATCACCTTTTGTTATTATCTGCAATTGTCTTTACAGTCAAAATTAATTAAGTGCGTTCACAGAAAATACTCAAAAAGAAAGTAATCAAACAAAGAAAAAGAAGCTAGAGGGTTATTTCTGTCAAATATTTACTTTTTATTCTATGGCTCCGTATATCTAATTCAGAATTTAATGCAGGATGCAGTTCCTTGATATTTAATAAGATGATATCACTGTGCTTGTTGGAGATCTAAGCTTTGTGTTAACATGGCAGGTACAGGAAGTTTGTCATTTAACTTATGTAATGTAATTTCTCTTCGTATAATGTGGGAATCGACCACTAGATGAGACATATTTTATTACATAGTTATACTATAGATTTCACCTCCTCCAGCTCATTTTAGCATTCATCCCTCGCAAATATAGCCTGATCTTTGTTCCCTTTGCTTGCCAATGCTGGAAGCCCGGACCCTTAGTCTTCGTACACTTCATATCATAAGATACATTTGCTTTATTTATTGCTATTCAAATTTTTGTTGTCATGGCTTCAAAGTAAGCTGGAAAAATTTCACGTTTCTAGCTTAAACAGGGTGGCTGCAGATCTTTGGAAGGATAGACGGACCAACAGTCAGAGTTAAGATGAATCATATCCTAATTATACATTATCAGCCTGATGCTTATAAGGAACTATTTTTTGTTTGCTGCCTCCAACTTTAATCTTTTAAATAGCTTTTAAATTTAATCTTTTAAATTTACACAGATCATCCGGTTCCGGGCAAATAGCCTTGACAGAACTTGAGCAGCTTTTTGAAATTTTTCAAAAATTTTCAATAAAGGGGTTTACGAGTAGGCAAAAGTCTTCCAAGACAGCAGAGTCTATCTTTGTCTTTTTTTACTTTTTTTATACAACTGGCTGGATTTGTAAAATTATAGCTAAGAAATAGTAATACAATGAAATGAGGTTTAAAGACAAGAGCTTAGAACGACACAATTACAAGACATTTTGGTAAAATTAATTGGGTTTCTTTAATGTGTTAAAGTTATGATATTTAAAATCTAATCGAGTTTAGTCGAAAAAAATGTAAACTATCACGTATTTTTAAGTAAAGGACTGTCTATTGAAAATTACCTTAACTAAAATCATAGGAAAACACTGTCTCTGTAGGAACATCAAGAAAGGTTAAGGGGGATCACAATTATGGCAAATAAATTAAAGAACTGAAATATTTGAAGAAATATTTGAAATATAAATAATTTCTTAGACCACACTGCTTTTCCATTAAAAACAAAAAAAAATTTTTAAACACGAAAAACGGGTTTTAATTTTCTAACAAGCAGTGAACTACAAAACAATTAATTATGCACAAAAAGCTCCGAATATTTCGGCCCCACATCCGGGAGCCTTTCTCAACGGAAAAAAAAAATAAATAAATAAAGCAAAAAAAACAAACAACTTAAATTACATTACAATAAAACATACTAAACACATAAAGAGAACAAAAAAGCAAAAGACGAAAGAAAAATATAAATAAATAAGAACAAAACTCACATATTAATTAAACACTTCCATGCACTGAATGTCTTTCAACTGGCCTCCTCTCAGTATATAAATGGAAATATATTAAATAAACACTTCCATGTACTGAATGTCTATATTGATTCTACTCTGCCTCCTCCCAGTATATAAATTGAAATCTATCAAAATGAAGAATATATTTATACTTAGACCAAAACAATAAAAGGTCAACTAACCCCCGGTCCATAACCCTTAATTAAATTTCACAAGTTCATCAACCATTTTATGAATTATAAATTGAATGGATTCGTTTTGTTGCAAGCTTAGCTGCAGTTCGTTTACTTTTCTCATCATTTAACTCCATTCTGACCTTTGTTCGCAAGGTCATCTTTCGTTTCAGAAATATTATTAAAATCAGTATTGGTTGAATATCTTGCCTGCATTTTAATTAAACTATTATAAATTGAATTGATCCCAAATTCCTTCATCTCTATTGATACTAGTACACTCCGTATATTATCTTTTTTATTTCCATAATTTCCCTGAAGCTTTGTAGAAAGTCCTACAGACGTATCTGCTATTTTTTGTTTGATCAAATAAAATACTGCAGATGAGGAAAATTATAAAGATGTTCTGCAACCGCTGACTCAAACGTTTCTGGTGCTTTTTGTTTTAGTAGTTTAATCTCATTGCCGTTACCGTGTTGTTCTGAAGCCTATTTTCTAAAGTTTGTTGCGTTCTACCCACATAAAATTTTCCACAAGAACATGGAATTTTGTATACTCCCTTTTGCAAATTTCTCGGTATCTTGTCTTTCCCTTTATTTAACAACGAGCTTATATTAT
>NC_142813.1:26783788-26813947 GCF_049724085.1 Artemia sp. Qi Xiang Cuo
TGGTACGACCAACTGATTGCAGGCTACAGAACCTAAGAAATCTTAACAAAAGAGGCTAAAAAAGTAGGGGGTTTGGGGGTGGCAGCCCCCCAACTGTTCCTTCTAATCCCTGTACGTTTTAAGATTCAAAATTGTGACTCAGTCTCTTTATATCTTACGAAAGCATAGTTTTTTTCAAATAACTTCTGCACTTTTTTTTATGGTTTATTACTTATTATTGCTTGACTAACTGTAAGCTGATCGTGTCACGGGTTAAAGTTGGGGGGGTGCCGCCCCCCAAACCCCCCCCTTTTGAAGATTCTTTTGTTAATGCTTTTAATTACTGAATACTCAAATCAAATGCACAGTAAGATTTTATTTTTTCAACTTTTCTTCGAGCATGCGGGTATACGGCATGTTATCAAAGCAGTGGGGACTTACCTGTAAGCTGAAGGCCGACTGTGATATTCTTCTGGAGACGCCTATTGAGCCGAAGGATTTAATAGACTGGATTTAAAAAAGAAACTGAGTTTCCTTTTTAAACTTTAAATTTAAGAGATACGACTTTAAATTCAATATATAAAAAATTTACTCTGACGGGGAATCGAATCCGGGTCTTCCGCATGACAGACAGGAATAGTGACCACTGTACCATCAGAGACTCGTAGTAAATTATTTTCAGTCTCTGCAATCTATTTTCGACGCAAGCTAATACATAGTAAAATTTTCGTTTTTCGACAAAAAAAACTTCTGGGAAAGAGCTGGAATTTTTGGAAGCTTGCAGTCGGTCTTGTCAGGATAAGAGGATTATTTTGATCTGATTTAATAATGAGATACCATGATCTTAGAAATTTAAAAAATTAACATAGGCTCTTATAGGAAAACAAGGTTTTTCGTAAATGTAAATTTGGGGTATAATTCTTTCGGTATGAAAATATCAAAAGGCCCTAACAGGTCGAATTCCACTTTAAATGAGTCCTCATTCACCCGGATCCGTTGCCAACTGTGGCCTGTAGGCGTGTCAGATAAATTTTGAGGATAAGCTCCCAGGCCCCAGGAAAGCTTATTCTCTAAATTTCATGCCGATCGGACAACGTTAAAGGGGGGGGGGGCTGTGGTGGGAAAATTTGACATAGGCTATTATAGGAAACCAAGGTTTTCGTAAATGTAAATTCGGGGGATAATTTTTTCGGTCTGAAAATGTCCCACTTCCTAACAGGTCGAATTCCGCTTCGAATGAGTCCTCATTCACCCGGATCCGTTGCCAACTGTGGCCTGTAGGCGTGGCTAACAAAAAATAAATAAATTGATGAACATTAAGTGGCTATATTTGGTTTTTGGAAAACAGGGAAGGAGTGATCGGATTGAGCTGAAATTTTGAGGATAAGCTCCCAGGCCCTAGGAAAGCTCATCCTCTAAATTTCAGTCTGATTAGACAACGTTAAATGGGAGCTGTGGTGGGAGGGTTAAAACTTACTGCCCACTTTTCCCCATGAACATAACGTCAGAGGGGGATGAAATTTCGCATGTTTCTTAGTTTGAGCTTAGGCTACAAAATGCGATCACTGCCGTCTCTCTGCAACTGCCAGGACCGGAACTCGCTAAATATTGTGGTGGGTCGCCTCTTTAAAAAGGCACACAAGTATGCCTCCTTGATTTTTCCTGACAAAGTTTTATCAGACAACTTTATTTCGCTAATTATGACTAAGAAACATCATATATGGACTTTGCCCACGAGAGCTATGTCTTATTTTTGAATTAAATGAATTTGAATTAGAATGTTTTGTAAAACTTGGTTATATTTGTTGTTTGAGGGGAAAACAAAGGTTCACTTTGGCCGATACATACAATATAATGGTTGAGGTAACGTTTGTTGTTAAAGAGCACAAACCTAAAATTCTAGAAAAAAAAATATGTTTTTTAGTTTGCTTTAGCTTCATCATCGAAAGCTATTTACAAAAATCTGAAAAGAAATTAAAAATACCATTGAAACCTTCATATCAAACGGAATCTTTTCATTGTTTAAAACTTTGAGTAACAGACAAAGCAGGTTAAACTCAGGAGGGAACCATTAAGTGGATTCCCATCAATATATAAAATCAAATCAAATAACAAGGCCCTACGTGCTGATAGCGGTAAATGTTTTTTTTTAATATTGTGGTTGTGAAGTTAGAGATATAAATCACTGAAGATTATGAATATGTTTTTTGTACCTACCGACTTTAGGAAAACTCTAATTAAACCCCTCTATGAGAAAGGTGATAAGAATGAGTGTGGTAAATATAGATGCACTACCTTGGCTTCTTAAGAAAGCGTATTACTCAGAACGATGAAGCTTTTTAGACTTTATCAGCAGAGCCGATCCAGAAATCGCCGTTTCAAAAACTATGTGACAAACCTAAAAGGTAAAAGTTATTTTTATTAAGAAAAGAGTAGGTGACATTAGATAAATTATGAGATATTTTCAAAGAAAATTTGAAGGTCACCGAGAGGAGAGGAGGTGGTATTAGATTAAATACATAAAAAAAAGAAGAAAGAAAGGAAAATAGTATCTCACCCGTCGTTTAGTGCTCTCTTTTCTTTTATTTATTTCTCTTTTATTTCTCTTTTATTTTATTTTTTGTATTTTTCGAGTCGTTGTTTTTTTTTTTCAGTATTAGGGTGCACAAGAATGTTGTTGTCTTTGCTTTGCTAAGAAACTGCGAATGTTAGTTTTCTGCCCTTTTTTTCCTTTATGGTTACATCATTTTTACGTTTTCATAGACGGGATTTCAGATAAACGTGTTGGCCTCACGCGGTATAACACTGTATTGACTGTGTTAGTCTCACACAGTATAACACTGCATTGAATTTGGGGTAAAAGTAATAAAATAATTTCAAATTATTGTAAGAAATTACCAATCATTCCACCTTTTCCTGCACCAAACATGTCACAACACTGCATTTCCACATAAAATACGAGCTTTTTATTAGCACCTTGTTGCCAGTTTCGGGAAAGTACAAATTCACATCGGTGTTGATGGTCAGGAGATCCACTGAAAGCCTAGAAAAGGAGAGAAAAGGTCCATAGTTAATAGACGTTCTAACGATTGATAAACGGAGGTCTTTTTTCCATCAACATAATGACGGTGAATTTATTCGTGAGGTTGGACGTGCAATGACAAAAATGTCGGTAATTAAAAAATCAAGTATTTCAACCAAAGATTCAATTCATATCAGATTTTTTTTTTTTACAAACATTGCTAACAGTTACTTGGTCCAATAAGCTCAACTTATCGTGTGTAGAGACATTAATAAAAATCACAGAGATATTCATAGAAAAGTCTTACATGTGGGAAATTAAACGATACAAACACGTTAACAAAAATGCATTTTCCGTATCGATGGTAGGGAGGGGGTTCAAATCCCAAAAACACTGCTTATGCCCATGAACTAGCTTATTCCCATAATCATCGTCAAGCGCTAGGTATTCGACAGCTTATTGTTCCCAAACTTTCAAAATTTGGCCGAGGTTATTCACACGAGTTTTTTTTATAATGGCGATGCTATTAACAAGTCATTAGTCCAAATTCACATACATTTCACATTTTCAAGCAAAAAAATGGTCACAAATATTTTATTCTTGATGTGTACAAGAACACTGTCAAAACACAGTAATGCTCTATTCATAAATAAACAAAAATATACAAAAGTTATAAGACATTCAACCATCGTAGCTCGTGGAAATTGTAAAAAAAAAAAAAAAAAAATTAAGCACAACAGAACAATCTACAACACATAGAGATCTTACAACACATAGAGGATTATTTTGAAGATTAATTGTATATTCGGAAGTCTCCTCGATGTTGCAAAGATAAACATAGTCTTTTTTAAAAAAAGTTTCTTTAATTTATGTTTATTTAAGGTTTTCAATTAATTTTCCTCGAGATTATTTTTTTCCTTCAAGATCAACCAGATAACTGTTAAGATTTTTTTTTTCAAGTCTTAGTTTATTCTCAGCAAGACGTATGTGATAACTAATCGAGAGTCTATATTCTTCAGATCTAGCAACAGAAGCAAAAACAGAAGGGAATAAAATAACAAATCATAAAAACAGATGAAAATATATAGAATATACACAAAAGCGAGAGATTTAGGCTTTCAATCTGCCTAACATTTAAATATAAGAAAAAATAAATTGAGTTGGGCTTCTAAATTATTTGGAAGCTGCATGGAGCATTGAAGAAAATCGTCAATTCTTCACACTATCTTACTTTTTATATTATTACTGGTCTCAAATAATCTGTAAGAACTTGTTTAAGTGAATTTAAGGACAAGAACTGAGAGATAATTTTCATGAAACTCTTTAAAATAAAGAAAATCTTATTCAAGAATATTGCTTTGAATCGTGACACAGGTGAATTTTGGCTGAACTCAATCTACGATAATTTATTAAAATCTGACAGAGTAAAGTTCAATTCACACAATGTAGTTGACCTCTGTCAAAGTGTTATATCATTGAACGCTAATGAACCGAATCCAAGAAGGTCAAAGAGGCTAGCTTCCGCCTTTGCTTTGAAAAAATTAGAGAAATAAACAATACGTAGTTTTATTTTATTTCGTACATAAACTATTGTTTTAAATTGTTTTAGTTTAGTTTTACTACTGATGACGGCCAAAGCATCTGTGACCGAAATATCTGGAATTTTTGTGAATTTCTATCGCTGTTTGTAAAACACTGTCTATTAAAAGAATTTTATCCCTATCTGAACTTTTATTTAAAGAACTGAGAGGATTCTATTAAAAATTGGTAAAGGCTTTTTATCTAAGGAAATGGGAACATATGTTTGGGATGATGCAAGCAATCTAAATTCCGAGGGTTTTAACGCTAATAATCACAATGCTTGCGAAATGATAACAAGTAATCAGAGTCAATGCAGTAGCGTTGACTAACTAAAGAGCAATTTCTCCAATATGTTTTTTCTCCAGCCACTTCGCATTCCAAAACTGTACCATAACGGGAGAGAAAAGCTACGTTCTACCATGGGGCAATGGCTCCAAATTATGCAAAGGGCCCATTCTTCGCAAATACATATACGCAAAAAGTGGGAAAGCTGCACCTGCTTGAAACCAGAATCACGCACAGAATTTAAATCAATATGACTGGAGGTAAAATTGGGTCCAAGATCGCTCTGTATCCCGTACCCCTCATACACAAAATTTTTACTAGATAAGATAGAGAAAAAGAGAGAAGAACAACGAATATACCTGAAGCGGCTGCAAATCTTCGTTGAAAAGAAGGCATTCAGCATCGCTCTGCCAACGCAGGTGAACTTCGCATCCATTGAAAGAGGTAGGTATTAGCAGTTCTAACTGAAAGATACAACATTTTTTTATTCAGCCTTACAAACTGCGATACTTCGTTTCACTTAATATAAAATAAAATTAATTTTCTGGGTTTCAGCCTTTTTTTTTTTTTTTTTTTTGTTGAACAGGAAACAGAATGTCTCTTGTTAATTCGACAAAATTTGTTTTATTAGGGTGCTATTTTCCTGTAGACTAGAAATCTGGAAAGTACAGTAAACAACTGGACACTGCATCAAATATTGCAGCATGTACAAAAACTATAAAAGCGTTATAGGAAAATAAACATAGGCAAACAGACGTCGATAAAATCCAGATTGCTTTTCTATCATAAGAAGAAATAAAAATTAATGAAATTAGAATTCTCAAGACAGGGGAGTGAAGCAGTCAAAAACAGAGTAACAAAATGACTATTCAAGTAAATGAGTTCAACGGCCATTACCATCGCATGATCTTGAAGAGTAATAGCAAAACACTTTTTCTGATCGCTTATCCGTTATACTCCGTATATTTAGGCTTTTAAAACATCTTAATCTTTACATATACTTTTTACTTTTAAAAAGGAAAAACAGTTACACATGAAATAATTTCAAAAGAAAAAACGAAAATTTTCAACAAAAGGATTTCAGAAAGCTTGCTAGTTCTAAGAAATGGCAAACAAAAATAACTTCAATGAGTTTCTGTTTTGAGCAATGTTTTTCTCAAACCAGGTAAACTTTTCGTGGTTGTATGGAAATCATGACCACAATATATTTCTATATGATTTCACGTTTCACCGTTAATTAAATTCAATATTTTCAATCAGGGTGAAAAAACGGACATCCTCAATGCTTTCTTTAAATAGCACAAAATAGCACCGTAAGTTACTTTTTGGAAAAACCACAGTTTTAGTATAAACCTACTACTACTACTACTAACAACTCAACGCAGCATGATGCCGCCTGAGGCCAACACGGCCACACACGCTCCACATCCACCCCGATCTATTCAAATCTTCCCTCTATACACCCACCAACGAACTTCCCAGTTCCTTTAAATCTTTTTTTATGACGTCCTCCCACCCCAGACGAGGACGACCTGCTTTCTGTTTAGCCCTAGACTGTTGGCCGAAAAGAACAATCTTCGGCAATCTGCCATCCTTCGTCCGCACAACGTGCCCTAGCCACCTCAACCTTTCTTCCATTATAGCCCTAGAGAGCGGTATTGAACCACATTTTTCATATAGCCTACTGTTTGAAATACGGTCAGTCAGCTGGGTACCCAGAACAATCCGTAAGCAATTTCTCTGGAAAAGATCTAGCAAATCTTCATCCGCTTTTCGGAGCGTCCATGCTTCAGAGCCATATTTGACCACTGTCATCACTGTAGCTTGAACCACACTTTTCATACAGCCTACTGTTTGAAACACGGTCAGTCAGCCGGGTACCCAGAATAATCCGAAGGTAATTTCTCTGGAAAATATCTAGCAAATCTTCATCCGCTTTTCGGAGCGCCCATGCTCCAGAGCCATATTTGACCACTGTCATCACTGTAGCTTCTAATATTCTAATCTTGGTTTGCAGACTTATCTTCCTATTCTTCCAAACTTTTTTTAACTGTGAAACTTTTTTTAGTATAAAAACAGATAAGAAACGAAAATACAAATAATTTTGTAAAATATTTAGGGATATATTTCCATTTACAGAAAGAAGGTTAAGAATTAGTTTGACGCAAAATACCAAACAGTAAACGATAAAAAACAAATCTCAAATATTTGCAATTCACGTCCAGAATCCCTTTTCTCTAAATACTTAAAACTAGAAGAAGACTAAAGAAGGAATAAGACTTACTATATTTGCGAGAAGTAACTGAATTGTTTTATTTTATCGTGTTTACCAGTACTTGTATTACTTTCAATACGTATTTACCGTACTAAAAATATGCGTTTATCTTGAATGAACAAATTAAATAAAAGCGAAAAGAAATTACAATGAGCAATGACTAACTTAAAGCGAGCAGAAATTGTCCAAAGACGCTGCTTGTAAGTATTTTTGTCCCAAATAAGCCTTTGAAAATGTCCTTTAGAATTACCGGTGATAAATATTACGACAAGTTTCACTCTCTGTGAGGCTGGTATACCAATTATGTTTTCTGTCAAAAATAAAGAGCATTCGTTGCTAAGCTCAAAAATACGACAGAGATTGAGGCCCATCGTTAAAGACTTTGTGGGTTGCAGTGTGAGTGCAGCACATTTTGAGTGGGCCACATATGGATACTGTACGTCCGTAAAAGTGTTTATGCTGCTCAAAGCTCAGCTAAAGGGAGCATAGACATATGTAAAATCCCTAAACATACGCTGTCATCTTATTGGGAAAATGATTTTATACAAATATATGCCGTACTTCACTATAGTTTTCGAGTACTGAGGCTCTTTTTACAAGAACATAGATCTAAGAAATAAACAATAATAATGAAGAAACTAAACGATTCTGAAACAGATTGTTAAAAACACCTGCTTAATGGGGAAACCTAAGATAAATAATAAAAAAAACTTGACGACGTCTGTTTCAAACACTATAGTTGCAAATCTTTCTAATACTACTACTACTGCTAACATCTCACTGCAGCACCAAGCCGCCTGAGATCAACATAGCTACACACGCTCTTCCTCCATTCCGACCTACTTGAAGCCTCCCTCCTAACACCCTCCCAAGAAGTTCCAATTTTTATTAAATCCTTACTTACAACTACTTCCTGTTCAATTTGGGAACGACCTGCTTTTCATTTGGCTAAACATGGTTTGTCGAAAACAACGATCTTTGGCAATCTGTCATCTTTCATCCTCGAAACGTGTTCTAGCCATCTTAACCTTTCTCTCATTACAGCCCTAGAAACTGGGATAGAACCACATTTTCCCAACAGATTGCTTTTTTAAATGCGATCAGTCAGTTGGGTACGCAAAACAATCCGTAAACGATGCCTCTGGAAAACATTTCATAAATCCTCCACCGTCTTTTGCAGCGCCAACGTTTCAGAACATTACTTCACTACTGCCATCACTGTAGCTTCCAATATTTTAATCTTGGTTCACAGACTTATGTTCCTATTCTTCCAAACTTGTTTTGCCACTGTGTAAAATGTGGCCGTGACTATTCTACTTTTAACATCTTCACTGCATCTACCATCTTTACTAACAATGCTACCTAGGTAAGTAAAGCTTTCCACTTGTTCGATCTTCTCGTTAACAAACATCACCTATTCACCTTCACTTTTTCACAGTCTATGCAACTTACTCTTTTTAAAACTAATTTCAAGCCTACTATTGCACCCAGAGCTCTCAAAACCTCCTAAAACCATTCATTTTACTAACATTTTCATCTAGGACACTCAAATCATCAGCATAAACTAAGTTTAAGAGTTTTATTTCCCCATTTGATTCCATGCTCTCCCATGCCCTTTGGACAAAGTTCTTTAGGACAAAGTTCATCAAAATTTTCCATATAAATGGAAATAGAACGCAACCCTTCTTAACTCCTGATTTAATACAAAACCAGCTACTAACTTCATTTCCTACCTCAACTGGATCAATGTTACTCTCGTACATACCACTAATCACTTTAATGCGTTTATTTGGTATAACGTATAAGGAAAGGACCTTCGTTAAAGCTCTTCTATAAGCTGAATTAACCCCTTGCTCATAATCTATACAGCCAAGGACTAAAGGGATCTGATGACTCAGGCACTTCTCATTTTTATTAGCCTAAGTGTAAAATTTGGTCAACACATTTTCTCCCGTTCTTAAAACCACAAAGTTTTTTCTTAAAACTTTATCTACAGCATCTGTAACTCTAGAAAGTATCATCATACTAAGTAATTCGCTTCCTGCAAAAACAAGGCTAATGCTTCTATAATTAATACACTCACACTTATCACATTTCTTATAGACGGGTTAACTGAAGTTTTCCTAAAATCGATACATGCTTCCCCTTAAAAAAAATCATATCTCTCTTTACGTCTGTCCTTATCACTAATTCTGCTCCAAAAGGAGCGCCGTAGCTCCGCCTTCGAGTTCAACTGAGAGATAGACGCGTGCAATCGCCTCGATTGACTAAAGCAACACCAGTTGACGTTAGCTTTTGCTTTGATTCGGACCAAATTAAATAATGAGTGATAGTGAGATAGTGATTGGATTGTTGGACAATTTAGTCGATGAAGATTATGATCGTGAGAGGCGTGGAAGGCAATATAAAGCTCACTCGCGTCGCAGAATACTCTTAAGTGATAATGATCAAACAAACGGCTCTCGGAGCCCAGAGTTTCAAACTCGTGCTCGATATGGCTTTCGGAGCCCTGAAATTAATCTAGGAACGAAAAATCTTGCTCTCGGGGCCCCATAAAAATCCATGACACAAAGCGGAAGGCTTCTCCGGAAAAGCATAAAGGTAAAAGATTAAAAGAAAACACGTCAAATGACGCTCTATTTAAAAAGATTTCTGAAGAACGTTCTGGTACCAAAGAGGGTCCCAAGATCCATAAGAAACTTGCCAAAGTCGCAAATAGAGCTTTCTCTGAGCCTTTGGAAATAGTGAAGCTAAAAGAGTTATTTGATCGCCATCATAGGCCTGCGAATACCGATAAAATTGTCCCTCCAAAGGTGAATAGTGAAATTTTGGCTTACACGGAAGTACTGTGTGTAACTTTTATTTCAGAGCACATGGTTGTTCACTATAGTGTAAACAAGTTTTTATTGTATAGGTTCTGAAAATATCTAGTTTTGTACCAAAGGATTGTGTTTCCGGTCAATTTTATTGAACTATTATTAACAAGAAATCAGCAACCGATGTACATAGAACTCATGTTGAGGATTACGGTGACAATGCGTTGTCGGATATGACATGCAGGGAAAGGTTTTGACACGTCGAAAATGTTGGACCCGAGGATACATTTCGATTATTATGGACCGAAGATTATTTTGGACCCGAGGATACAATATGTTCTGGCACACTAGATAAAAATTTGAAGACAAAAAATTGGAGGAACTGCTTGATGAAGACAAATATCAGATGCTATCAGACCTTGAAAAAACATTACAAGCAGATGAGTCAACAGTTTCAAAACGTTTTAAAGCGTTAGGAATTCCCCGGAAGCAGGGACACTGGGTCCTCTCATATATTTTTGAAGCGAGGATTAATTAAAGATCCTTATAGCTCCTTACTTTTTAACAGAAAAATATATGTGCATCTTTAAAAATACTCAATTCCAGGATGATTCAATATATTATGTGGCCATAATGACGTGGCCTGCACCAAAAAACTGATGCAGGGAGTCCTAGCAAAACAAAACACTTTTAAACGTTAGAGAGTGGTTTAGTTTATTTTTTTCTGAAAGAAAAGAAAAGAGATTTACATAAGAAATTTTTGGGTGATAGATATGAAAGGAAATAGCAAAGTAAGGGAATTAGAGGTGTCATTAAAGTATTAAGTCAGGAGTTGTGAGGGGAAGGCAATAATAGTAAAATAGTAATTTAATAGTAAAATATTGAACTTATTATTAGTCCAACAAAGAAAAAGGTTTAATTTAAAATTTTTGTTTTGTAGTCAGGCGGACTAAGCTGGATCAAGGCTCTGGCCTCAAATGTAAAGAGAAAGGTTACGAGATAAACAACCATGATTACTTAACATCTAAGGCTTCTAGCCAAAAATATGAGAAAATTACTACGATAACTAAACATTTTACGATTTTCGTAGGAAGTTTTTGACATACTAAACCAAAGATGGGGCGAGGAGCCAAAAATATTTTCGTTTAGATGTCCTTGGTGCTTTCACTATTGTCTTATCCGATTTTTGTGTTGATCATGTAGGTTATTTGTATATATGTTTTAAAGTTTTCTCTTCTAGCTTTTTCCCTTACCTTTATGCGACTGTATGTACGGACAATAAATTTATTAATTAAACGCTGAAAACGAAATCATTAATCATTAGTCAATATTAATTATAGTAAAAAACCCTCACCTTACTAATTCTTTTATTGTTAGGTATATTTTTGTTCTGATTTAGCCATTAAATGTATCGTGATTTACTAATAAGCCATGCATAAACATGCATAAAACTCGGCTTGGATTGTTAGAAAGTTCAATATGAATAAGTTTATGCATATAACATAGACGTAGGTAAGAATAGCGAGTATTGTGTTATGAAAAGGAAATACCAATCACAAACAAAAATATAAATAGTTTTGAAGAATGCATATGTGCAGTCAAATAAGTTCCATATTAAAATATAAGAAAAACACAGGCCTGGCAAAATTCACCTTGAATAAGTGTATGGACCAAGTGGGACCATAGCTTTCACCGACTTCAACTTCTTCAAATTCAAGATTTTTGAGATTAGGTTTTCCAATTATCTCTGGAATCAGGCTTCCAATAGCATGATATACTAAAAAAAAGACATGCATAAAAAACGGTTAGATAAATAACATGTAACACAAATCAAATTAAGACGTAGTATAAAAACTGACGGTCCTCGTCACACTTTAACATTAGAGGGGGGAGAGTTTTCCCCTCCCCTTAATATGTTGCAAAGTATACCGAAACAAACACTCACACACAACTTACAGCAAAATTGGAACAATACTGCCTAAAAATGTATAAAATTTGGCTTTTTAGACATCCCTCCCTCTCTTAAAAAAAACAATAATAATAATAACTAATATTTTTTTCGCGGCGTGCAAGTCTATATGGAACAAGAAGACCTTGGTAAAAAGAAGAAGCAAACTTGTTTAAAATCAAAAATTCCAGCAAAGTATAAATAAGAGTTACAGCGTTATATCTAAACAAATGAAAAAAAAATTAAAGAACATTTTTAAAATAAAAAGTTTTCAAAGTTAATAAAGAGCGAGATTGAAACATAAAAGAAGCAGAGAAAAAGTGGTGCAATAAAAAAAACTTGTAAGAAACAGATATAACTATGAATGAGTAAACCTAAAACTATCCTAAATAAAAATTAATAATATAATAAAGTCGAAGTATAAACAAACAGAAATGACAACAAACAAGAGCAGTGCTAGCGCCCCCTTAGACACTATAAAGCAGTGTGATTTACGCTGTCCTGAAAACAAAAACAGATTTTTAACAGTTGTTTTTTTATCATTATTAATTTAAAAAAAAAGTCTTTCAGGTAGAAATAAAGACCGAGGTTGAAACTTAAACTGAACAAAAGTTATTGTTTCGAAGCATATCCAACACATACCTATTAACTATCTCAAATAAACCAACTCGTGATATTTCCCATTTATTTGTACAATTTTGAAGGACTGGCGCTTTACTGAAAACACAAAACATTACAATATTTGTGTGTAGTATAAA
Source organism: Artemia sp. Qi Xiang Cuo (assembly GCF_049724085.1). Lineage (NCBI taxonomy): Eukaryota > Metazoa > Arthropoda > Branchiopoda > Anostraca > Artemiidae > Artemia > Artemia sp. Qi Xiang Cuo. Next base: position 26,796,453 of record NC_142813.1, read on the forward strand.
TATAAAGTACTATAAGATGTCTCAGAGTAAAGAAAAATGTATATGTATTTAAGGACGTTTTTATGCATCCTTGACATCCTGATGCCTTGATGAATGCCCTGGCATGGGTAGGCAATTGGAGCTGTTTCTATGCAATGAGATGGTTTGGGGCATCCCCTCCATAATAAGTTCCTTTCTTTTTCCTTATCCCAGTCAGGGAAATCTTGCTTACATTGCCTCAGGGTGGACCTTTCACGAATTTTCCGAATAAAAACCGTAAATACTAACAGCCCTGCATGGTGACCTTGAGGAGTCGCGCCCTTCAAGAAAATTATAGTCTAGTAAGCGATACGAGTCGGACAAGTCGGAAAAGATTTTTTTTTTTCATAAAATAAATTTTTCAAAGTCATAGAATCTTAATGAACATCGCACCATCAGATTCAGAGTACCAGCGAACCCTATTGTAGAGGTTTCAAGCTCCTATCTGCAAAAATGTGAAATTTGTATTTTTGGTCAGAAGAAAGTTTATTTGTTTTTTTATTGTCTTTTTTTTTCAGGGGTGATCGTATCGATCCAGTGGTCCTAGAATATCGGGAGGGGGCTCATTTGAACGGAAATTAAAAGTTCTAGTGCCTTTTTTAAGTGACCAAAAAAACTGGAGGGCAACTAGGCCCCCTCTCACGCCTTTTTTCTCGAAATCGTCCGATCAAAATTTTGAGATAGCCATTTTGTTCAGAATAGTTGAAAGGCCGAATAACTATGCCTTTAGAGATATGACCATGGAACCCCACAGCCCCTGGGAAATGGTCTTTAAGTTAAAAATTTGTCAATTGTCTACGTGTAGTATTTGTTAGTGGGAAGTATGATTACATTTTTCGGGTGAGGGGGGCGAATTTTTTACTGGTGGGATTTTACAAGGGGAAAATTTTTCGCGAGGAGGGAAATTTTCAGGGGGAGAATTTTCCAGGGGAAATTTTACACTGGGGGAATTTGTCAGAACTATTCGAAATTCTTCTTATGTCTTGCTTTCTCTTTGCCGATTCATTTTTACGCATGGAGACGTTAAGGGTAAGTGTTCAGGATAAAGCTTCACCAGGATTGAATTCTCTAGAGAGTAAATCCGTGGAGAGCAAGGATTTTTCCGTGAAGGTGTGACCACACTGTCTGGCATTACTTAAAAACTATCAGAAATTAAATATTAAAAAAAACAAGTTTTTCCAACTGCATGGACAGATTAACATCATAAATTAAAACAAGTAGAAACATTTACGTATGTGAGAGAAGCTTCTCTTCCTCAGCATCTTATTCTCTATGCTGAGACTTGAACTCTTTCTCAATTCTAAGAGGATGATACCTAAGACACTCTATTCGTTCAATTAGAACAATAAGAAACTCTTTTTAAAAGTGCTAAAAAACTTTAGCATAAAGAACGAGGTACTGAGGAGAAGCAACCCCCTCAAATACGTAATAATGTCGGTTCGGTTTAAGTTTTAATGTTGCTCCTTACTTTCCGTCTAAAAATTGTTTTTTTTTTTATTTAATTAACGTTTAGGAGGCACATTTGATACCACCTTCCAGTCTCAGTCTCAAACACAGACAACAAAACAGTAAACCTAATCGAAATCACTGTCAGAAATAGCTTGTAAAAGTACATAGCAGTACTTCCGGACCCCTGGATAACTACTCATTTTTAAGATTTCTAAATTTTCTATTTATTATTCTAGAAATCATTTCAACAATGGGGCTAGGGAATCCCCGTACATCTTAAGCACTTTAAGATTTTACTTTCAACTTCAATTTTTAACTGATGATTACTAGATTGCCTGCTTGAACAAAGCTATCCATCCGAAATCAGAAACATGGTTCAAAGAAACTATAAGGGCCGTTCTTTTACTCATCTATGTGCTAAGATCTTACATCTTTTGACAAAGAGCGCTTAAAAGTGAAATCTTAGCACTAAGATCTTACATCATATGGCGTTTTTTTGCCAAGGTCTTTCATCATTCTGCTCTGATCAGCGGTCTGAGATCAATGATGAGTATATCATCAAAGTTCTCTACTCATTTTTTTGTATGGAAGGAAAACGGTGTCCTTTAAACTTTTTGCTAGCATTAACGACCTGTAAAATTTGGGAACAAAGAAGAGTCAAAAGAACAGAAATCTTTGCAGAAAGATGCAAGATCTTAGATGTAAGATCTTAGTGCAAAAGAACGGGTCTATAGATTGGCAGAGTCGGAAGTCCCCTCTGACAGACCACTTCCGCTCCCATTGTAGGCTCTGGCTCAAGGAAGATCGATAACCGTGCTTCTTGGCAACAGGCAAGAATTATAAGGAGTTTTCCAAAATGTAGAATCATATTCATTAATCCCACCAGAAGACCATACTTTCCGTAAAGGCCATAGAGGTTAGACCCATTTTACTTTCTCGGAACAAAATGAAATCGGTGGCATTTCAGGAAAAAAAAAGTGCTGCTCCTGCAACACCATTAGGAGATTTCTGTTCTTTCTTGAAAAAGTGAATTTCTACAATAAAAATCATACTTCTGCATTGTGTCCTAAGTCATGGATGCCCATGCCCAAAGTTAAAGATCGGTATAAAAGATATGTGACTAGATGATGTGGATGTATTTTGCAAGTGAAATGCTAGAAGAGTAAATGTCGCAAAATAAGTTCTCATACCTCGTGGAAGTATTAGAGATAAAAGGGATGGAAACAGGAAAGTTTTTTTCCTTTTTGATACTTAATTTAAATTATAAAAATAAGGCGTTTAGTGAAGATAGTTAATGCCTAATTAGATACTTAAAAAATATGCTTAATTTAAAAAAAAAGATTGGGTCCACGATGAAGAAAATGTGTTTTTTCTCTTCGGCACAAAATCTGATAACTACTTCTGAAATTTTCTGGGCTTTGGGTGATAATGTTTATAGATCCCAACATTTTTTGGTATTTAACTAAAAATGAATTTTGATTTTTGATTTTTAACTAATAATGAATGGGCTTTTCCCGAAAATGGATGAATAGGTGATAAAATAGAAAAAAGATTTAAAAAAACTACTTACTTATTGGTAAAAAAAAAAAGAAAAACTTCCAATTGCTATCTTAAGCAGCACTGAAAACCTCATTCTCAACATGCTATTTTAAGCGCAGGTTAACAGCACCTAATTGGAGAATACGTTTTCTAAGCATGCATACAGAAACAGTTTGACATACCGACTCCATGCTACGACATTCATATCTAGCCTCTGGTAAATAGGGACTGCCAGCTTTTATACCTGCATACAGATAGAGAGAGAAATTTCACGTCCAGATGTTTTCCATGGAATATCCATCCCAGCAAAATTGAGGAATAAATGGAGCCTAAAATATGACCTTCTTACATACACGATTACTGTTTGTTCCTGTTGCATTGTGTATGTTCCTATCTTATTGTATTTCCTAATCATCACATGCTTAAAATTTTCTAGTAATTTTGTAAATTTTAGTTAGTTTTCCGTGGAACCCGAGACCTCTTCTTTTTCTCTTTTTTGTCGAGGCTATTTTTTCTAATATAAACTTATTATAAATAAATGTCTTGTATCTATTGATTGCACTACAGGCTTTCATTTCATAATGTATGTAAATCTTCAAATATTCACAATTCTATTTTATATTCTGAAAAGCTCTACGTAGTCTACTTGAATTGTTAAAATTAGCGTTTCTTTTCTTTCTTCATTTTCTTACTTATTTTTTCAAGTATTTTGTGTTTATCAAGGCTCAAGGTTCTTTATTATAAATAAAAATAATGTACAACATTTTCCATTGACAGGAAGCAGAGTTCGTATGCCAGTGGGAAAAAAAACAACAAACTATACACCTTATCATTGAAAAAAAGAAGAATTAATCTTGCCTAAACTACTTTTTATAAAAGAAATAACATTGATATGGCACTCCGAGCTACCGTCAACACACGTCCATTCGAGACAATATCATCTGAACAATATCAATTATCGGGCAACTGCGGACACGAAGTGCAGAAAGATCTGATCCAATCTTTAACAAAGTAATAATAATAACAAATACAAAACACATTCCTTCACCAAAAATAAATTTTTACTTTTTGGAGCATTGTACAAGCAGCGTACGGAGCAGAGATCTAATGGCAGCAAGTGACAAAATTGCATCTATATATGTAACAAACGACAAACAAATAAAAGAAAGCAAATACCGCACTGTAAATCTTTATCTTTCGGATTTTGGCACAGGGACAAGATCTAGATAGAGTAAAAAACGGATGTTCTGGGACATAAAGAACACAGGTTCATTCATAAGAACACAGAACACAGGTTCATTCATATCTCTGAAGAGCTCCACGGTCGAATTTAACTTTGAACGAAGATTGGACACTTAGGAGATAGGACACTAAGACAACGAGAGAATATCCAAAATTGTATTTAACAATTCCGTCGTTGATTTATTTAGTAAAAGGGAAGGAGACGATAGAAATGACTTAAGGATACGAGCAGCCTTATTGTGTATCTTTTGAAGTGGAATAAGGTTAGAATGAAAAGTATCTAGGCAAAACAAACCTGCAAAATCAAAATGAGACGGTACTAAAGTAAAATAAAGTGACTCTAGTGCAGAGTAAAGAATTATATTTTTTCAACTTGTTCATAACACCAACACCACGTGGTGTTTTCGCACGGAAAAAATTGATGTGATCCTTCCATGAATAATTTTCGTCGTTAACCACAATAAGATGACGAATACTTCTCAATCTTTCAACAGACGATAAACCGTCTTCTCGCACAAAACAAATGTTGGTTATTTCTGGAAACCTACACCCGACTCTATAATAAATAAACTTATTTTTTTCTTATTCAGCCCATGTTTATTCTCATCAATCCATTTCGAAATACACCGGTATGCGTAGGAAATTCAACTGAAGCTCATTTAAAGATTTATCGCACACAGAAGCAGCTGTGCCATGAACAAACTGTGCATCTAGAGAAGACAAGCTGTAGCACAACACAGATCATTAATATAGTACAGGCAAACCAGCCAAAAATATGGGTCGACCCCCAACAAACTGTAACAGAAATGATTTTTATACCATATTGTAGAGAGAGAAAAAAGCTGAACAATATATTCAAAGTTGCACATTCTAGGTCGACGCAAAACTATTTTTTTTTTTTTTGCTTTTCGTGTCAATTTTTTCAGTTTTTTATAAAAAAAAATGAACCAGTGGTAAATGTTCGTTTTTGTGTTTATGAAGTATCATCCCGATATAAAATAAAGAGCTGAGGCCGACAATGAAATCAAATTTGATGTACAATGTACCAGAAAAAAGCTTCATAATCATCCATATGCGATTTTACCTTTCTCATCGTTGTGACCTATTTTTCACCCTACTATCAGAAGGCCACCATTCTCAGATAAAATGATGAGCTGAGCTCTAAAACCAATTTAACCTGATGTACTGTCTACTAGAAAGCCCGTTTCATATTCACCAGTATGCACTTTTTTATTTTCATTTGTTAGCACTTATTGTCCATCATTTCTTCGATTGTTGGTAAAAACAAATTGCAACAGAAATGATTTTTACACCATGTTATAGAGGAAAAAAAGCTGAACGACACATCCAAAGTTGCACATTCTAGGTCAACGCAAAACTAGTTTTTTTTGCTTTTCGGGTCAATTTTTCAGTTTTTTCTAAAAAAAATGAACTGTCAGTAAATGTTCGTTTTTCTGTATATGAAGTATCATCCCAATATAAAATGAAGAGCTGAGCCCGAAAATGAGAGTAAATTTGATGTAAAATGTACCAGAAAAAAGTTTCATAATCATCAAAATGTGATTTTAACCTTCTAGTCGTTATGACCTCTTTTTCACCATGCTATCAGAAGGTAACAATTCTCAGAAAAAGTGACGAGCTGAGCCCAAAAATTAAATTAACCTGATGTAATGTCTACTAGAAAACACGTTTCATATTCATCAATATGCACTTTTTTCGATAGGAAGAGACTGGTCCAATACAGAACCTCAAAACTGTGGTTCCAATACTATGGTATCCGTACTGCAAAATTTCTTAAGAGCCGAAAGATCTGGGTCATGGGATCTCCACTTAGAATCCGCCTCTGACATGCCAACTTATCGGGCGGCATCAGGGCACAACAATTACACAAAATCCTGCCAGCTTTATCTCCAGCGAATGGTCAAGCTCCAAGAAACCCAACCTGCCGTTTATCAAGCCTTCTAGAATGGGATGCATGTGATCAGACGTTCTGATATATTATGAGCTGAGCACTCCATGGATCTTTTCATTGAGTAGGAGCTCATGCATTGTCTCAAAATGGCTGGTGGCCTTATCGATGGAAGTGGTATGACAGAGGTTCAAAGGTCTTTATGGGTTCTGTCTCAACCAGTCTGCTCTTCACTAAATCTTCTGATGAAGGGTGTGTCACAAGTTTTCTATGGAACTAAGGAACAACATGAGAAAACGTTTGAGTTGAGGTAGCTAACAGACTGTAAAGACACCTAGATTGTTATTGATTTCCTAGAAAAAGGATCACCATTTAATGGGGATCTTCAACTAAGAAACATCACCAACAGTCTGACAGCCTACGAATCTGCCAACGTTGATTCTGCTAGAGATTTAGGCCTAAAGATCATTGACTCCATGTCTGGAGAGTTGGTCGCTGATTTGGTGTTTCGACGAAAACAACAGGCAGTTCAAAATTACTACAAAGCAGAATCCAGGTGGAGATTGCAAAAGACTGGACCCCACTCTCCTTTTTCAGAAGTTTATCACGCTAGCAAAGAGGATCAATATTACGGAACCTGTGTACTTTCAACACAAAATCTGTTTATACCTAGACTCACTTTTGATACTTCTTACATGCTCCGGTCTCCGAACAAGCCAGAGTTTGCCAAGGCTATAGCACAGGCTTGCAATCTTGAGAAGCGCTCTACTCCCCTTCCCAAAGGCAATCGATATATCATTGACGGTGGAGCTCTTCTGCACCGAATTCCATGGGCCAAAAACGAACGATACTCCGAAATTCTTGGCCATTATGCTATTTACGCGACCCAAAAGTATCCATCTGCAACTATTGTGTTCAACGGCTACGATGGCGGAGCTACTATAAAGGATATGGCCCAGTCGAATAGAAGTTATATAATCGTCTGCGAGATCTTCTTCACATCAGATACGCAGCTGAAGGTGAAAAAGGATGAGTTCTTGTCCTGCAGGAATTACAAGGCCAGGTTTATCTGCTGATGCAGTGATGCAGATGTCCCAATGGTGCAAGCTGCTGTTGATTCTTTCCGGTATTACGACACTGCCGTCATTGGATATGATACCAATCTTTTGGTTCTGATGTGTTATCATGGGGACCAATCAAGCAAGAAACTATTCTTTGCATCTGAGCCAAAGTCAAACAAAGCTACCTGAATATAGGATATTCACAAATTGAAAGAGAAGCTGGGCCAAGAGATGTGTCATCTAATTCTTTTTGCTCACGCTATCTTAAGTTGTGACTCTACTTCACGGTTTCACAGTGTGGGAAAAGGCCTTACTCTGAAGAAGCTAATGACAGATGCCGATTTTCGTACATCAGCTGCAGTTTTCACGCTGAAGTCAGCTTCGAAGGAGGAAGTAAGGGTTGCTGTAGAAGACACTTTGCTCATGATATATGGCTCATCAATAGGGGGAAATCTTAATGAACTCTGCAGGGAAGTTTGTAAAAAGAACGTGACTACTGCTAGCGCGTTCTTCCACCCAGAACAGTTACCGCCAACTTCTGATGCGGCTAAATTCCACAGTTACAGGGTTTTCTACCAAGTTCAGGTATGGAGTGGAGATCCTGATTCTGAACTTAAAGCCGAGAAATGGGGTTGGAAAAATAAAGATGACTTCTTGTATGACTCCCTGTCTTTTTTTGGCTACCTTGTGATTGCGAAAACTGAAAAACCCCGCTTTTTTGTATTCTGAGTCAATTTTTATGATATCTTTTTATATTTACTATATTTGATTCATTCTCCTGATTTGGTTCTAAAACATATTTTTTAAATAGCGAATTGTTTACCTGTGCTGACTTCAAAATTCCAGACAAAATCCACGGCTGAGAAGGCGTATCATACTTTTACACTTACGAGACACGAACGGGCAGTCTTCATTTAAAAGCTTTTGGAATTTTTAGAGGAGCATAACTGCAGACACTTCGGCGCACTTCGATTCGCGAGTAAAATTTCAATCGATTCAAGACAAATTATTTTTAAGATTAGAAATATTAACTTTGTTAAAATTCCTGTTTCTAATATTCACAACATTTGTAGGGCGATAATTTAAGCATAGATCAAACATTACAGAACAGTGATCAGACTCATCATTTGGAAGAACTCGTGTTTTGAAAAGATTAATTGACGTAAAAATATTACCTAATGACGTTGCAATTTGCTCTGTTATTCTTATAGGAATTCCACATGACGGAACGAACGACTTCCCAAAATTTAATCGCAAACAGTCACGCGGGAGTTTTTTGTGAGAGTGTTGATTTCGCACCTCATATTTATTTTAATTACAGGACAGGATATCAAAGTTAAGATCCCCCATAATCACGATCTGATCCCTCTTTTCATCAGTTTTCTTTGAAAAATGTTCATATATATTAAAATATTCCGGGACTGATGCAGAATGTAGCCGTCATACTAAAAAAAAACTTCTTCTATTTTTAATTTACCATAATCTCGATCTAAAGACTTTCAAAAACCATTTCCTTATTAATACTAGACAACTCATTCTTAATTATCCATGGGATCCTATTCTGAACAAAAAATGCTAGCCCTCCACCTAACTGTGATATTCTACTACTGTAAGCAAAACCACAACCATCACACTTTACAAAGATTTCACTACCATTCATAAGCAAAGTTTTCCGTTGACCTAAAATGGCTATTTTGTCATCATCAAAAGCAAAGTAATAAAAACCAAACTGTTAAGTAAACCTCAGCAATTAGTGAGATCTGTATTCAGAGCTCCGCCATAAATTCTCCCACACTTGCTTACAGATCAACATTGACTAAAAGGGAAGCTAGACAAACATTCAACATATACTTCTTCTGTTAATGGGGCTTTACATGGAGAGGAAATGATTAAAGCTCCTATTTTATTGCAGAGACGACAGTTCATCTCGGACGATTGTACTTTATTTCGAAATGCAAAAGCAATGAAGATGAATAGATAGATAGACTTTTTAGTTTTGACAGTTCACAAAAAATATAATACAAATTGATAGCCATAATACAAGTAGGCACTGATAACCTTATTATAGGCAGCGCAATAGCGCTGCCAAAGTAAAAGACGATGTTGGCACAATGTATTATTTATTTTCTGGTTTTGGCCAGGGCACTTCGTATCAAAGGAGTTGTCGTAAAAACTTCGAAACGGGATCATTCGACTTGAAATTGGAATGGCTAGTGCGCTTTTTAATAGTTGAAAGTGACTGGAAGGCAACTAACACCCCTTCCACGCCCACCATTTCCCCAAACACATCCAATCAAAATTTTGAGACAGCCATTTTGTTCAACGTAGTTGATTTCCACATAGAAATAATGTTTTTGAGGAGGACACTCCCCCGAGAGCCCTCAGGGCAAGGGTAGCCATTTTGTTTAACATAGTTGAAAGTTCTGGAAATTAAGTCTTTGAAGATGACACCCCCCCCACAGCCCTCAGGGCGAGTGTTACAAAATATGTTCTGGGGGCACGTTTGGTTTTTATTGAAGCTTTGTCAGAGTAACTTGGAGATAGACTCATACGATTTAAAATTAAAAGGGTTAGTGTTCATTTTAATAGCCGACAACGATTTCAGGGCAACAAACCCCCCTCTCAAACCGACCTTTTAGCAAACACATCCAATATGAATTTTGAGATAACCATTTTGTTCAACGTAGTTGACAGTTCTGGAAATTATGTATTTGAGGATGACAAACCCCCCAGAGCCCCCAGGGCAGAGGTTGTAAGTTATGCCCTGGGGGCATATAAGGTTTTTTATAGATAGCGTTGTCGTAGAAACTTCAAAAGGGGCTCATTTAATTGGAAATTGAGAGAGCTAGTACCGTTTTTAATAGTCAAAAGTGATTGGAGGGTAATTAACCCCCCTCTCACGCCCACCATTTCCCCAAACACATCTAATCAAAATTTTCAGAAAGCCATTTTTTCAACGTAATTGAAAGTTCTGGAAATTAGGTCTTTGAGGATGACACTCCCACCAGAACCTTTAGGGCTAAGGTTGTAAGTTGTTCCCTGGAGATATGTAATGTTTTTATCGAAATGACTAGGGCCCTTTTTAATAGTCGAAAGTAATTGGAAGGCAACTAACACCCCTTCCAAGCCCACCATTTCCCCAAACACTTCCAATCAAAATTTTAGAGATAGCCATTTTGTTAAACGCAGAGGAATGTTCTGGATATTATGTCTTTGAGCAGGACACTCCCCCCAAAGTTTTAAGAGCAAGAGTTATAAGTTATTCCAGGGGGCATATAAGGTTTTTGTTGAAAGTTTTGTCGTAGAGACTTGAAAAGGGGCTCATTCGATTGGAAATTCAAAGGGCTATTGTTGTAAGTTATGCCCTGGGGGCATATAAGGTTTTATAGAAAGCGTTGTTGTACAGACTTCAAAAAGGGGTCATTCGATTGGAAATTGAAACGGTTAGTGCTGTTTTTAATAGTGGAAAATCATTTTTAGGGCAACAAACCCCCTCTCTGGCTCATCATTTCCCCAAAGACGGACAATCAAAATTTTGAGATAGGCATTTTTTTCAACGTAATTGGAAGTTCTGGAAATTATGTCTTTGAGCATGGCAAACCCCCCAGAGCCCCCAAGGCAAAGGTTATAAAATATGCCCTAGGGGCATATAAGGTTGTTACAGATAGCGTTTTCATAGAAACTTCAAAAGAGGCTCATTTATTTCGAAATTGAGAGGGCTAGTGCCCTTTTTAACAGTCGAAAATGATTGGAGGGTAACTAACCCCCCCTCTCACGCCCACCATTTTCCCAAATGTGGTAAAGCTTTCTAATTTAGCCAATTTGGAATTTAGTAAAAAATATATTAAGACGCAAATACAAAGTTTCGAAATACCCCTTTTTATTAAGATAAAGATACAAATCCTGGAATGTGTAAGCTTGGAGGGAATTTGCTCAATAACGAATTTCCTGGCTAAATACGTCAATGAATCGGATGGACGTGGTTGGTTTTTCATATATATACTCAGATTTTTCAGACTGAGGACACACTCTTTGACTTGCAGGGCAAACCTCTGCCCGTTTATTATCTTATTAGAAATACCTTTGGAACAGTGTCGGATAAGTGTAAGTGTCTAAATATCTTATTATATATTATTGTAGTTTTCTGAGACTTGTGATCTACTTGGGACAGCCAGTCCCAGTAGATTATATATATCTGGTATTATTATATGTTAACTGAATAAAAGTACTGTGTTTCAGCCAACCTCTCTACAATCTAGAATTAGTCTCTAGAATTTACCCAACTGGTTCACTTCATTAGTCCAGTCATAGCCTAAGGCCCATTACAAGATCTCAATTACCTTTGGCTCATCGTTCATCTCCCCTATAAAGTGAGAATAAAGACATCTACCACTACATCACTTAAATACCATAAGAACCACGTTACCACAACTGGTGGCCGTTGAAAAAACTGGGTCGAGAGGGCTAGATAAAAAAATAGTAGATTTAAATAAAATGGCTTTACCAGAAGAAAAAATGACTTCCCTATCAACGGTACTTGAAATTGCAAAAATTATACCCGAATACGCAGGAATTTCAGATGTAGATGAGTTTATCGAAAAATTAAAAATTTTCAACGACCTAAGTGAATCGTTTGACGATAATGTCAAAGAGCAATGCGCTGCAGCCATATTAAATGTAAGCGCCCTTAAACATTTTGAGGCAATTAAGGAAAAAGATCCCAAGGACATTGGCACTCTAATTGAATCGATTAAAACAATACTCATGGAGAAGAGCATCTCTGAGAGCCTAAGAGCAGAGGTAGTGACATTCAATATCTGTAACCTAGTGGAATGTGTGACGTCACTGGATAAATTGAATTGACTGGAGTTTCTGTCCAATGCATTAATTGAACTTTTGACTTTCTTAAATTGAGATAATTTCATAAGATATCCAAGTGCGGTATGCCAGTTTGGCAATAATAACGATTATAGTGAAAGAAAAGAGAAGGAAGGGAAGAAGGGAAGAGGAAAAGAAGGAAGAAGGGGGAAAAAGGAAAAAAAGTCGGAAGATCTGGCTTTCGCTCGGTTACCTGGATTTCCATGGTGGCCAATAAGGATACTTAGTGTTCTCAGTTCCGGAAAGAAATTTCTAGTGTTCAAGTACAGGGATCGTAAAACAGCAACTGTTACGATTGAAAATATGATGGACTTTGAAACTAATAAACAGGCATGCGGTACTAGTAAACATGCATCCATCAAAAAAGCAATGGCTGACCAGAATAAAAATCCAAACTCTTACATGGAAACTGCTGCTAGCCTTGGAATTGAGAAGGAAGTACGGCCTGAGATTTCTGAACTGAGAGCGGAGATTTCGCAGGTTGATGGCTCAATTAGTGATGTTTTGAAGAAAAATATTGCAAAGGAGCTCGGTAAGGTCAAACTCTCACAAGATGACCTTGAGAAAATAAAACAAACTGTTTATTCATCCGTTATGTTGGAACTTAAAAGTAGCCACGAAAAATTAGTGGACCGAATCGGAGCGCTGGAGTCTAAAGTCGATTTCTTTGCACAAGCATTGTCAAACCTGCAGTATGACTTCGATGAAATGCAACAAGCTAGTAAGTCTTCCTACATAGTTACTTATCACCTACCTGGTCTGAATGAAACAACAAGGCATCCCATAAATAATGTGCTAGACTTAATAACAAACAAACTAGGTCTACGATCGGTATCCGAGTCTGACATTGTAGATGTTAATATTTTGGGAAAGTAGTAGCAGAAAAACCCCCCCCCCCCTAGTTGAAGTCGGATTTAAAAGCCCAACAGTAGCAAGAGAAGTATTGAAGAATCGGAGCCAGCTGAAAGGATCGAAATGTTTTGTAAGTGTAAGCCTTACTCGTCGTTGACAGGAAGTTGTAAATGCTGCTAGGGATGCAGTGGGTATAAGAAATGCGTGGTCATCGCAGGGCCGTATCCTTGCAAAGCCTGGCGATCAAGTAGTTAGAAGTAAAGACCTGTCAGAAGTTGTATCGCTGAACCGTCTTCAAGAAGCCAGGGTTCTGGCTAACAGACAGGAGAGTGACTACACTGCTTTGGTGAGAGTAAGGTGAACTTTTTGTTTCAAGATGTCTCTGCTGACTAGTAGACTATCTAATCTTGCAGGAAATTACTTTAATTTAGCTAATGTATGTGAACGAGGTCTTTGTGAACGTGATGGTGAGACTGAAAAAGTGAGTTCAGACCTGAATATTCCGGTATCTAAGTATATTGATCCTTGTGATCTGAGGCAAATTAAATCGTCGAGTGATTTTATCATAGCCACGTATAATTGTCAGGGGCTTGAAACTGCGTTTGATACACTACTTACCACAGTTATTGAAAGTAATCTTTGTTTTGATGTAATATCACTAACTGACTTTCTTGAGTGAAATTTCGCCTTTAAGATGCGGAAAGGTGGAATAGGAATTTACGTGCGGAATGATATTTCTGTAACTGTAGAAGATACTTTAGGTGTCTGGGTTGAAGGTCGGTTTGAGTCTTTTGTTGTTAACGTAAAAAAGTATGATGTTGAAATTTTGATTGCTATTACTTATAGGACACCTAGTTCTAACCCCACGGAAACGTGTCAGCATTTTGAGAATGCTTGTCGGAATTTAGGGTCGTGTAACAACTCATGTATGCTAATGGGTGATTTCAACTATAATTTATTGGAGCTAGGAAATAATCTGAATGCAAAATTTTTAACAACTATGATGTCATTTAATTTTTTACCGTCGATTAGCATACCGGCGCGAATCACAGAACGCAGAGTCACGCTTATTGATAACATATTAATTAGTGAAGATATTTCTGACCGGCTGAAATCATCAAATGTGCTAATTGCGCCAGGTTCGGAACATCTTGCATTTGTAACAGTTTCGTTTAGCGATTTATCATCATATCCAAATGACCAGCATAAAATTGAAGAGAAAATATTTGTTTTCAATGAACCAAATTTAAATAAATTAAAAGATCATTTAAGAAAACTAGAATGGAGTGGTGTTTAGAGTCAGAATGACCCTGAAGAAGGTTATGTTTTGTTTTTTGATAAGATTCGTGAAGAAATGCACAAGTGTTGTAAGATTGAAGAACCACGTGAGAATAGATCGAGAAAGAAAAATAATTTTAAACCTCCGTGGTTAACAAAGGAATTAGAGAACATGATAAAAATAAGAAACAAGCTTTATAGTAGAATGTTGAAGAAACCGTCGAATGAAAATCGAGATATTTATGTTAGTTATCGAAATGTTGTCAATAAGAAAAAAACGAGATGCCAAGAAGAATTATTTTTTTAACGCCTTTGAACTTACAAAGAATGATGTATCTTCAACATGGAAAATTATTAATCGAATTTTGAGGCCAAATAAACACAAAGATAATGAGATCCCTAAGGAGATAGTTAACCCGAATGGGGAGAAAATAGGAAATTATCAATCTATAAGTAGAAAGGCCTCAGGAGGTCCCACGATTCACCCCTGCTGCCACCTACAACTTTTTTTAACACCAAATATGGGCATAGCCTCCCACGCGAACCACGTGGTTTATGGTTTTTGTCAGTGAGAATTTGAAAAACAGGAATTTCGTCACATTTATGTCTGTTTTCTTGGATGGTTATGTGTGTTGGTCGATTTATTTGATGTTTTTCATGGATGGTTATGGATTATTTATGGTTTTTGTCAGTGAGAATGAAAAGACAGGATTTTTCTCACTTGAAAAACAGGAATTTTCTCACTTTTATGTCTGTTTTTTTGGATGCTTATGTGTGTTGTTCGATTTATTTGATGTTTTTCATGGTTGTAAACAGCAATTTATGTCTGCTTTTATGGTTTTTGTCAGTGAGAATGAAAAAACAGGAACTTTCTCACATTTCATGGATGTCAACAGCAATTCATGTTCCTGTTTTATGGTTTTTGTCAGTCAGAATGTACATGCTCTCAGCAAATGTTATGAGTTTCCAGGAAACAGTTAGATCACGTGTTTCCTTCTCAGCCAATCAGAGGACTTGTTTACATAGTAGCGGCGGAGTGAATATAAAGAAAGGGTTTTTTGCTAAAGTTGTATTAGTCTGTGAATAGAATTCAAAGGAGTGAGAAGAACAGTTTTGACTTTACTCATTTGGATATATATTTGTGTTGATGGCGATGAGTGGAATGTTTACCCTATTAGAAGTTGATAGTGGAGTTGATGATAATAATACAAGAGCACCAAACATTGCGGTGGAAATTATGAAAGGATTGCGGCTTTGTCTGGAATGGGATACAGTATATGCAAGATATGTGATATCCCTGAGCAAATTTAAAATGGAAGATCAATTATGTTTTGCCGCTAAAGTTGATATAGCACATGTGAATAGACTTCAATGTGCTTTAAGTGCATTGGTGAAACATATCGAAGACAATAAACTCTATCGCTAATTGTACATGCATAGTATTATTGGTGTTGTAATTGTTCAATAAAACTATTTCGAAATCGAAAACGTTCACTTTCTTTTCTGGTCAGTCTAGAGTCAGCAGTCGGAGTTAAAGTATTGAAAAATGAATAAATTTGAGGAAGAGAGAATTAGATCAAATCTAGTGTTTATGGAAATTCAGTTGATTTTGGATGATGATTTTCTCAAGTTATCTCTTCAACGCAGGATATTCTTTTGTCAGGGAACACTTGACAATATAATGAGGAGTGATTCTCCCCCATTGGACTATTGTATGAAATTCCTAAGATTGGACTCAAGTGTTTATACTCATTTTATTGATATATTAATTGGAACAAAGTGGAATCATATCATGGATATACTTTCGAAAAAGTTGCCAATAGATTCAATGTAGATGGCTCCTCCTTCGAAACAGGTAACGTTGCAGAGTAACTCCTCTCCCCAATTCCTCTCACTGAATTTATGGAGCGAGGACGCTCAGTTTCGTTTTAGCTGTGAGTGAGTTGACATCGGAAACCAAAAAATGTTCTATATATGCCCATTGTGCGTGTAAGCTCTTGGCAGTTGGACTCAATGTGAGAATTGTACAATTATTGATGACTATAGCGAAAAGTGCAAATTATGTAATCCTTGTAAATTACATAGAGGCTATGCAGTACAAATTAAAGGATGTAATTCATGTCTTGAGGAGGTGTGTGACTCTCACCCTAGAGGGCACCTGTGCTCCAATCGCCACCATGATAAATGTAATCAGTGGGAGAACACTTACCCTGGTATGATTGAAAAGAATCATAGTCATGATTTCAGTTTATTTCTAGAAAATTGGTATAATTGCGAATTTAGATTATTCTGCGAAGAGTAATCAGGTATACGATTCAACTGTTGGGCTGACAAGACCATCTTGTTTCTACACCATCACTGTGAAGCAACTACATACTATGACTATAAGCCAAGTAATTTTTATTTGGCAGTTACTGAATGTGATTCACCACTTGAAAACACTCTATGTGATATTGCTTCAAATAGACAGATTGAAACTCGTGAATTTCATGATATGAATGCAAATAGTATCATTGATTATACAAAGAGATATGACAAAAGTGAACTTACATTGTACTGTAGAAAATGTGACCCTGACTTTGCAGTCAATCAAGATCAATATACAGTGAATCCAAATAATTTACCAGCATTAGTGGTTCACGACAGTTGCCTATACATTGATGAAGAAATCTAAAGTGAAAATTTAAAGACATTGTTGTATATACATGCATTTTATTAATAAACAAATTCACAAACATTTTTTAAGCACTTTACTCTTAGGGCACTGAAATCAATACTGTATAGGTCTGAGAGGATATTTTCCACTAGAAAGTCATTCAGACGAGGATTGTCACCATAAATGTGGAGAAACTGTTCGTAGGTATAGCCGCGACATCGGAACACAAAATATAGTAGTGCATGGAAGCCACAGCTTTTAGTTTTCAGATCCTGCTCCCTCTCCCGATTTTGAATAATAATTTTCCCACTGCTCTCAATATAGTTGCTGATGTGAGGTGTGTAGAATGTATAGGGTAGACCAAGAGGGTCAAAAAATTCAATCGTCTTCATTGTTTGAAAGATGCACAGCCAATGACCCGTCAGCACAGTCGACGGACTGCTATTAACAATAATCAAAGTATTGTTGACACGTTGAATTTTTCCAAGATAGTCAGAGGGCAGACAATAGGATTTTTACTGGGACATGTATAGGTCCATTTTAAATACATTGATTATTTGACTGGTGTTCATGGCACTAAGTCTAGTAGAACAATGCCTTCAGGAGTGATTTC